>NC_041400.2:113165076-113372576 GCF_900747795.2 Erpetoichthys calabaricus | reverse complement strand
AAGACAATGGGCAGTCAATTGGGATTCTTTTAACGTTTAAGTCTTCTCTGATAATTACTGCCAGCCCGCCGCCATGTCTTGAGCTGCGAGGCTCTGAGTGGAAAGTGAAACCAATTGGAGTCGCCTCTGTGAGAGACGCAAATTCGTTTGGTTTTTGCCAAGTCTCCGTTAGACACAGAATATCAAGTTTGGTGTCAGTGATGAGTTCTGACAACACCAATGCTTTGCCATTAAGAGACCTCGAGTTAAACAGTGCAATATTACATAATGAGGCTTCTTTCTGCACAGAGCCGCAATCAGGGTTTATTCCCACATAATGCAAATTTGGCACACTGACAATTCTATTTCCAGGGTCATGAGAAGGACGGCGTATTCCTGAGCAAATGCTGCCGGTGGTCTTTTCATTCGCAGCCTGACGGTGGCTGTGACCTGACCCGCGATGTATATATTTCGGGCGCTGCAAAATACCGGCGTCCTTTAGGATGTTGCAGTCAGACCATTTGCTCTGGACAAACTGTTTAATAAGAAGGAGTTTGTCATGAGAGTATTTTAGCATGATGCTGAGTAATACTTATCTGAATAGCAGTGGAGAAGCAGCACAGCAGAGTGGAACCGGTAGGACAGGCAAGTGTGGTAGCGTAGGTGAGCAGCCATAGCAATCAGCAGAAAGCATAGCAAGAGGAGGTAGCAGGAGTTGGAGGTTCCAATACACAGTCACAAAATGTAACGCTTGGTAATTTCAGGCGTGATCGCCCCGGAGCCAAAAGCCAGGTTAATAAGAACATCAGATCAGTTCCCAGTCGTATAGTACTATAAGATGAAACGGGAGCAGATCAGCAAAGCGAATTAAATATAATCACGGAGACAGATCATCCCGAGGTCCTAGATTGCCAGGCACAAAGAAATGCTTGAAGGTTCTCGTCCCGTGATCCACAGACTCAGCTATTCCCAGTCAAAGTAGAGTCCATAAAATCTGTAAATATAAGCCAAATCCATACAATTCGAGTCAGCTGTATCCACGAACTATACGTACAATAAAAGAAATAAAACAAACGTAAGAAAGTGTAGAATTAGGCGAATTTTGTGAGAAGTGTTGTTTACAGGGAGGAGCGGCAACAACATGCGTGCGCCAGCGTCCCCTCACCTGTATAGAAAAAAAATACAATATATATATACACATATATATAATATATATATATATATACACACATATATATATAATATATATATACACACATATATATAAATATGTAATATATATATATATATATACACACACACATATATATATATAATATATATATATACACACATATAATATATATATACACATATATATATGTGTATATATATATATTATATATATATATGTGTATATATATATTATATATATATGTGTATATATATATTATATATATATATTTGTGTATATATATATTATATATATATATGTGTGTGTGTGTATATATATATATATATATATATATATATATATATATATATATATATAAAATATATGTGTATATATATTATATATATATATATGTGTGTGTATATATATATAATATATGTGTATATATATATATCTATATAATATATATATATAATATATGTGTATATGTATGTATATATATATATATATATATGACAGCAACACTCATAACAATGACAACACAATTACATTGACAATCATGTTACGTTATTTTTAAAATGTTTCCTTTACTTTTTCATAACCTCTTTAACACACTACTTCTCCGCTGCGAAGCGCGGGTATTTTGCTAGTCTATACTAATAAAAGGCAAAGCCCTCACTGACTCACTCATCACTAATTCTCCAACTTCCCATGTAGGTAGAAGGCTGAAATTTGGCAGGCTCATTCCTTACAGCTTACTTACAAAAGTTAAGCAGGTTTCATTTCGAAATTCTACGCGTAACAGTCATAACGGTCGACAATGTCCGCCATGTTAAACTTTCTTATTTATGGCCCCATCTTCACGAAATTTGGTAGGCGGCTTCCCTGCGCTAACCGAAACCGATGTACATACTTATTTCGGTGGTATGACACCACTGTCGGCTGCCATATGGAACTTTCCAATGGTCTTTGTTACTTATGGGCCCATCTTCAAGAAATTTGGTACGCGGGTTCCCAACGCTAACTGAATCCTACTTACATACATATATACGTCCATAGCCTGCAGCTTGGTCGCCGTGTGAGGCGGCGTTGGGTCCCCCATCCCCACGCCTCCCACATAGTTGGCTGCCTGCTTATATAAGGCCGTCCGTCGGTCCGGTCTCTTCATTCCTTTCCTTGCTTTGCCATGGTATTCATGTCTCCCTGCTGATAACTGCAGCCTTTTTATTTAATCCACGGCTTCTCCGCTGTTTTATTGTTCGCTTATTACGATTATAGTTATTATGTAAGTATTTTAGACTTAGTTTACATTGTTCAGGTACCCATTTCCTTTATCGTTCCAACCGTACCCCCATTAACATGTCTATTGAGGTGATCACCATCTATCAAAGAAGTGTCACTTAACGAGTGGTTTCCATGCCCGGAGATGGCGACTGCCTTTTCCATTCTCTGTGTTACATATTGCACAGCCATATCAGGCTCACTCTTGATATCCGGAGGAACATTGTGTCTTGTGTATTGAATGACTGGGACAGGTTCAAGGTGTGGACTGATGACTGTACAGGAGATAATTATACTACACAGGAGCACTATAAGAGTGAAATGCTTAAGCCCTTCACCTATGGCTCTGCATGTGAGTTGATGGCTGCCGCTGAATTGTTCGGTTGTCGCTTTCAAGTGTACCGAAATGGCCAAATATTTTACACCTTTGGACAACCGCCAATGCCTCTTAACCATCTTAGATTCACAGGTGACGATTTGAGTAGTGGACACTTTGATGTTTAGGAATGTTTAAACTCTCAAAAGCTGGATGCGAAGTTATTGATGAAACCCATTTCAATTCAAACGCCTCCAATTTCCAGTAAGGCTCTGCTTCGCAATGACAATTAATAAGTCTCAGGGACAGACCCTACAAAAGGTTGGCATTGATTTGAGGCAAGATTGCTTTTCACATGGCCAACTATACGTTGCATGCTCAAGAGTAAGCTCAGCGCACAGCTTGGTCATATTACAACCGGAGGGCCGAACTGACAACGTGGTATACAAAGAGATCCTTAACAAATAATTATTGGTATATTTTCCCTCAGTTTAAAAAGGTTTATCTTTCTTCTTAATAAAAATTTTAAGGCAGTACTTCGCCGCTGCGAATCCGGGTATTTTGCTAGTAATAAAATATTACTGGGACTTTTTACCTGGTGTTTGGACGTGTTGTCTGTGGGTTTGGAGGTGCAACAGCACCCCCTACTGTCACACCTGATTTTGGTGTGAATATTCAGGTTGTCATATATCCAAATGTTCTTCAGAATGGCAAAGGCTTAATTTGCGCTGCTTATTCTGTTGTTAATTTTTGGTTATGAACTGTGAACCAGAATTAATACCCAATTAGACTGTTTATGAACACCTCTGTCTACAGCCTGTTTGTGGAAAGTAACGTTATTAAGACACAATTTCAAGTTTGAGACACTCCCATTGTGTAATTATATTAAACATTAAGCTGTGTGTAAAACTTTAAATGTACTTAAATTGCAAGGATCCTACTATTCAAAGCATACAAAAAGAGGAGTAACTAGGAAAAGAGGATAAAAATAACTATATAAATTGTGTGTCCTGTGGAACATTTTTAACAAAGTACGATAATGAAGAATTGCTTTTTTCATAGTAGGTTGTTTTTTTTTTCCTCTCAAAGGCCATTAAGAAACCATAATCTGAATGAAAAGTCAAGTTAGAGGCAACCAACTAAATCATTGCTTTTTATGGGCAGCTTAGTGCAACTTACTGCCTTAGAAAGGGCAAAAGATTAATCGTACCCAAGGGGTTAGGTAGTATGGAAATCATTTTGGTAAATGTTAGTGTCAAAATGCACTTCCAGCACCTGAATGTAATTCAGCAGTAAAGGTTTGGGAGTGATAAGAGCCTTCTTATGTTTAATCTTAGATTTTACAATTTTATCAAGATGTTCAGCAATGCTTGCTTGATATTCCACAGTAAAATTGCACACTGTACACACTTTGCAAATGAAAATAAATATATATCTCTGTCTTGTCTCTGAATTGATCTACTTAAAATGAGACTTTGAGAAAAAATATGTATATAATGACTCATTTTTAACAACTGAATGTAAATATTTTTGAAAAAGAAGAACATTTAAATTAGCAGTGTGATCACAACTACAAAAGTATAATTTGCAAGAATTGATTTAAATTTTAATTGTAAACTTGAATTATAATAGAACAAAATAAAACGCAATACAATTTGAGACATAAAGTCAGCCTTTCAGTTGCAGAGAATATTAACATCCCATGAAATATTTCTGACTACTTTAAGAGCACAGATGTCATGAATTTGAATTTTGGATATTGATATTACTTCAAAGCCATCTTAAATGCCATCAAACAACAACATCATATGCAATGATACCATCTAGATACGTGACTAGCAATGGATGCCATTGTTGTTAAGAATATGGCCATAGCCATGAAAATCAAGCTCAAAACTGAAAAAAAAACAACTACAAGATGGTACCATGACGACATCAAGAATGAAACAATAAAAATAACTAGAACAAATATATAATTTAAATGAACAAAATAAGATTCAGGATACTGAAAACTAGGATTCATAACAATTTAATCCATAAATTATATAAAGTATTTAATGTAGCAGGAAAATTATCATACCCATTTAATCCACTTCAGGATCTGGAATCTGAAAACATACATAAATTTGCGTTATTTTAATTCTAAATAGGGCTTGCATTATCTCATACAATATATCTGGGTCTTGCTTCCAAATAAAAATCTTTCAGACTCAAAAGACAACTAGGACGTGTACAACAGTGACCTTTTTATCCTTTTGACCCAGCGATGTCATGTGCTGCACACTTCACGTTGACCCTCTATAGAAACAGCATAGTAGTGATAAACAATGATCACAAAATGGTGCAATCCTTTAAGAAATAAAAGGGTGTCATGGAAAAACACAAATATTTTTTAATATTGTTAAAAACATCTCAAAAATATAAATAAGTATGAATTCCTTAGGTTTCTAAACTCTAGTTTAAATGCATTTTTTTTTACTTAAAGCCAAAGGACATTTCAGAAAAATGAAACGGAGTACCTAATTATATCATTGTTGTGTGCTGCAGTCTAACCTTGGCAGTATTACTGAGCACAAGGCAGCACTCAACCATGGATAGGATTCCAATTCTAAATGTTCATACTCACTTACTTGGGGCTAATTTGTAATTGCCAATTCACAATAATGTTTCATCCACATTCTTGAATGTACCCAAAACAAACATTCACACAAACACAGGAAGAAAGTGCAAATTTCACACACTGAGGAATCAGAAGTTGTGTTTCAGCCAGGGTTCCTACCCTGCTGGTTTTCAAATCCCTTTTTTATGTATTTTTGCTCATAATTGACTCATTTGCTTATATTAATATGGTTATTTATTTTAATTATTCACATTATTCTGTGTTTTTATTAGTTTTGTGTGTTATTTAATTATTATGTTTATAGACACTAGGATGTTCCCCAAGAGGTGAGGCCACCTGTTCATCTCCATCAAGGGATTGCCCCCAACCCTATAAAGCCTGAAGGAACATGCAGTTCCTTGCATTACATTGTATGTGTAGCGGCTTTAGAATGGCTGCTGGTGATTTGGAAGAAGACAGACACAGCAATACCCGAATTCTGCCGTTTATTCTACAAAAGCGTCATCCACTTTTTTCTACAAGACAAGCAGTAAAGGGCACAGTCAGCACATGTAACGTCAGGCGCTCTCTGTCTCCTGCCAAAGCGTCCTCCAGCTTTTGCCAGGAGCCTGCTGTACGTCACATGTGCGTCCTATGGGTGTTACATTAATTAAAGCCCCCCCCGCTACAACAGACAAATAGGAACTATATACAACAGATACAATGATTACATTCACATTAAACAAAATTCACAATATATAAAACAGAAGAATTTCAGTATAAAAAAATATAGTTTTGAGAATGTTCACAATAAAACAAACTCACTCAGCCCCATTTTTTACTTAGTGTTTGTGAGTTCTCATTGGTTTTTCTGTATGTTTCTGAATGACTGGATTTTGTCCTTTTTGGCTCTTTTCTTTACCTTTCTCTGGGTTTTTGTATTGGAACTAGTTTGCTACTGGACTGCCAATATTTGAGGAAAATTTCTTCTGTGCCTTTTTTGTTCATCAAGCTTCTTTTGTTACAGAGCATTTTGTGAAAAACAATTTTTTTATTTTATAAAGATTCTTTGTTTGCAGTTTTGTCATCCAAACTGAAGGCTGATGGACTTTCTGCAGCTGTTTTTAGGACTTTGTTGGAACTCCCAAGTTCACAAAACTGGGATAGTGGATCTATGAGGCAATACTACTAACCACTGCTCCATCATGCCATACTCACTAACTTAAATTTCACGCTTGAGAGTAGAAAACATCTGAAACCTTTGTGTGATACTATACTGCTAAACTTGAGATTCCTTGCACTCTTCATAAGCTTTGTTAACATGGAAACGAGAAGGCAAAGGTGAAGTTAAAATTGTGTCTCTTATGATATTCGAATGTGCCAAAGCACACAAGTCTCAAACAATTTCAAATAGGCCGATGGGAGTAGGAAAACGTTAAAAAACAGCTACTAACCAGGGCAAAAACGCAGGACCTTTGTAAAATAAACAATTTCACAAAAAAGGCTCTTCAAACTGTGAAGCTTTGAAGAGCACAAAGGGCAAGGAGGCAACGCCTGAAAAAGTCAATCCCTAAAGCAAAGTCCCAATCCAAAATCCAAGAAGCAAACTCAAAAAAGGTTAAAAAATCCATGAAAATCACAAACATTTAGGAACAAAAACAAAAGAACCATACCAGGAGCACATTCAGAATGAACTGTAAGGGACTGTGGGGTTGACCCTGCCTTTATATTGCTCAGGGCAGTTCCTTGTGGTGATGGGCCAATTGCCCCACCTCTTGGGAACCGTCCACAAACACGTTATATGTGACAAGATACACAGATACATAGTGAACTAAATGTTCAATAAATGTAGCATAAACAAAGGAAACAAAAAAGAACAAAACAGACATAAATACAAAATTTGCCCTAGCCAGAGGAGGGACCATGGCTGTAATAAAACAGTGTCATGTCTATCATCATAGGTTTATATAAAGAATGGAACCTCTGTCACATTTTCAGAAATCCTTCTCTTTAAAAAATGTCCTCTCTTACCACATCCATAAACCTTCTCTTAGGCCTTCCTGTTTTTCTCTTGCCTGGCAGCTCTATCCTTAGCATCCTTCTCCCAAATTTTCATTGTATAATCACAATATATTTGTACTAGTCATTTAGCCCGTTACAATAACGGGCGCTAGAACAGTAGTGCATAAACATTAGTAGGAACAGTCTATATTAAATGGCAAGGGACTTTGACCTCATTCTTTTTGTTGGTCATATTTTTCTTTCTTTCAGCCTTTCTTTTGTTGATGTTTACTTGCTGAGCTGACCGTTCTTCGTGGGCTGCCGCCGTGTATTGTGTGTCTTTAATTTTCTGTGACAGTAATACTGTCTTGTACCTCCGCTGGCTTGTACGTCTGTAATATACCTTTAATTTTCTTTGACAGTAATACTGTCTTGTACGTCCACTGGCTTGTACATCTGTAATATACCTTTAATTTTCTCTGGCGGTAATATAGGTGTGTGCGTCGGTAATATGCCTTTAATCTCCTCTGACAGTAATACTGGCTTGTATGTGGCTGTAATATGAGTCACTGTATTGTGTACCTTTAATTTCCTCTCCGCAGTAATACTGGCTTGTATTTCCGTAAAACGCTTGTAAATTTCTCTGACAGTAATATCGCGCATCGCACCGTGCCCCACGCTTGCGCACTTCACCAGAAGACACACACACACGGACACCTGGACGCACACAGGGATTTTATTAAAGAGGATTAGGTGTACGAGGTTGGGAGCATGCACGGATTACAGCATTTTGCCACACCAACCACACGGCAAATAACCCGGATTGAGATCTGAGTGCAACCGTGCAATATGTGACACATCTGCATCACACTGGAACAGTATGAGGTCTTTTGCAGTGGCAGGAGTGCCAATCCTGCCACCAAGAGGAGTAGGGACATCACAAAAAATAAAAGTATTTGCCTATGACTAAGCAATTATCTTTTAAAAGGAAAGCAAATATTTTTTATTTATGATGTTATCCATCCATCCATTTTCCAACCCGCTGAATCCGAACACAGGGTCACGGGGGTCTGCTGGAGCCAATCCCAGCCAACACAGGGCACAAGGCAGGGAACCAATCCCGGGCAGGGTGCCAACCCACCTCAGGACACACACAAACTCACCCACACACCAAGCACACACTAGGGCCAATTTAGAATCACCAATCCACCTAACCTGCATGTCTTTGGACTGTGGGAGGAAACCGGAGCGCCCGGAGGAAACCCACGCAGACACGGGGAGAACATGCAAACTCCACGCAGGGAGGACCCGGGAAGTGAACCCAGGTCCCCAGATCTCCCAACTGCGAGGCAGCAGCGCTACCCACTGCGCCACCGTGCCGCCTATGATGTTATTGTGTTTATAATTTTAATGTTATGATGGCAATGTCATCATCAGTACTGTTTTGTAAAAATATTCTTTCATTGGAACTGCCATTTTGTGTGCATTAGTTTCAGGCATGCTGGCATGTTGTGTGTCTCATCAATGTGATGATAAATGGTTGTTAGGTTTGTGATGGATGTGCCCTGTAACTTGTGACATTATGGCAGGCACATTGTTAAGATGGCCACATGATTTAAGTAATTTCTGAACCTACAAATAAAGGAAATACTTTGTGAGAGACATAGTTTTAAAGCAAACTGTTTTCTGAAGCATTCAGGTTATGACCTTTTGTTTAGCAACTATGTTTTTCTCTGACTGTAATTAAGTAGGCAACATCCAACAATACTTTTGCTTAGCCCCAAAACATCTAAGCCACTTGATTTATAAAAAGTCTGCCTATCCCTTTATCTAAAAGTTCTTCACATATACGATGCTTTCCAATCACTGTTATGGAGAGTTGCATATTACTGAAAAAATGCATAACACTGATATTTTTAATTTTATCTCATGCTCATTATTTATTTCCATATTATTGTATATGTTCATTTTAAAAGCTTGTCAATTACACCTTCATTGTAATGTTTTATTTATCCATCAGCTTCACTCTGATTAGCATGCTACTTTATTCTTAGGGCTCCTTCAAGAAGCCTGACTTCCATTTTTTAAATCATTGAGGGAGAAAGCAATCATATGTTATTTTCCCAAAAGAAACATCACTTTTAATCAAAAAGATAAAAGTTTCTTATTTTGTGCATAAAAGATGACTTGCTTGGGGAGAATGTGAGGAACAGCTTCATTTTTTTCTTCTTTAAGATTGGAACAAGTGTTTTCTGCAGACTTTATGCAACTTTTAATAGTATTTTGCCAACGCTGTTTTTTAGGTTTTAGTATTCCAATTCTAACTAAACAGCTAATTTAATCTTGAAATTTATGTTTACTTCTTATTGCTCCATCTTTAATTTTGAAGTGTCTTTTGTGTCTTAAGCTAGGAGACTCCTGGATAATTAAAATCACATACTTCATTTTTTACAACTTGTCTTCTTCTTCTTCTTCTTCCTTCGGCTGCTCCCATTAGGGGTTGCCACAGTGGATCATCTTCTTCCATATCTTTCTGTCCTCTGAATCTTGTTCTGTTATACCCATTACCTGCATGTCCTCTATCACCACATCCATAAACCTTCTCTTATGCCTTCCTCATTTTCTCTTCCCTGGCAGCTCTATCCTTTGCATCTTTCTCCCAATATACTCAGCATTTCTCCTCTGCACATGTCCAAACCAGTGCAATCTCACCTCTCTGACTTTGTTTGCCAACCATCCAACTTGAGCTGATCCTCTAATGTACTCATTTCTAATCCTATTCATCCTCATCACACCCAATGCAAATCTTAGCATCTTTAACTCTGCTACCTCCAGCTCTGTCTCCTGCTTTCTGGTCAGGGCCACCGTCTCCAACCCATATGACATAGCTGGTCTCACTACCGTCCTGTAGACCTTTCCTTTCACTCGCTGATATCCGTCTGTCACAAATCACTCCTGTCACTTCTCCACCCATTCCGCCCTGCCTACACTCTCTTTTTCACCTCTTTTCCACAATCCCCATTACTCTGTACTGTTGATCCCAAGTATTTAAACTCATCCACCTTCACCAACTCTACTCCCTGCTTCCTCACCATTCCACTGAACTCCCTCTCATTTACACACATGTATTCTGTCTTGTTCCTACTGACCTTCATTCCTCTCCTCTCTAGAGCATATCTCCACCTCTCCAGGGTCTCCTCAACCTGCTCCCTACTATCGCAACAGATCACAATGTCATCAGCAACCATCATAGTCCACAGGGACTCCTGTCTAATCTCGTCTGTCAACTTGTCCATCACCATTGCAAATAAGAAAGGGCTCAGAGCTGATCCCTGATGTAATCCCACCTCCACCTTGAATACATCCATCACTCCTACCGCAGACCTTACCACGGTCACACTTCCCTCGTACATATCTTGCACAACTTAACCATTTTTACAACTTGTAATATGTTTGTATTTTGGATCTAAATTTACCCTTTTGTCTGTGAAACTGTATTCTGAAATCCAATCAAAACATACTTATTCAGATTTCATTGGATCCTTAATTTGAGCTGCTCACTACTAATCCAGAACCCGATTGATTTCCACTATTACATCATCCTAAACAACAAACCAATAAAATAGTCCAACAGTCTAGCTAGCTCTCTCCTACTACTTTCTGTTTCCTGCATCTGCTTTATTTCTGCCCCACGTTTTGTCACTCTAATTCCTGTTACAAGAACACCCCTGTTTATCCTGGTACTGTTCTTAGAATTTCTTCGGCACTCAGTCATATTATACTACTTATATTTGTTTTACCTTTCCTTTTTCTAGGACTGTCTCGCTTTCTTTAGTGTTTTATAAACCTTATCCAGGAAAACTCGTTATACCCATACATTGCTGAAAGTGTCATGGGTAGTGTGAGTCTGGTAGAGTTATTCTGAGATATCTCAAATAGTGAGTGTGGTACAACTTTTTGAATTTTTAAAGTCTCCCATTAAAAAACATTTCCACCTGCATATCTCTGCGCTTGCTCCTATGAAGAGCTAGAAGAGGTGTTGCGAGGCCAGTAGGTGGGGCTTACCCTATGGTTTGAATGTGAATCTCAATGCCCTAGTGCAGAGACTGAGACACTGTGCTGGAAATATGGTGCTGTCCTTTGGAAAAGACATACAATTAAGGTCCTAACTCTCTGTGGTCATTAAAGATCCCTGGGCATCCCTCATAAAGAGTAGAGTGTATCCCAAAATCCCGGTTAAATTGCCCACCATGGCCTGGTCATTCTGGCCCCCTAATCATTCTCTGTGTCTAATTGGCTAACTATCTAACGCCATTTCACCACCTGAAAGCTAATGTGTGGGAAGTGTAGTGATGTAAAATGGCTGCCATCACATCATAAAACACTTTCAGTAGTGAGAAAAACATGAAGAATTATTATTACTATTATTATTTATTATTGTTTGCCCAAGTTTTGTTAACCTCTCTCTCTCTCTCTCTGTCTCTCTAGGACGTGAAACAGAAGTGGAAGATGGTCAACTGGGAGCTGCAGCACTTTGTTGACAGACTCCAGGCCCCTTAGAGTCAGATTCAGCAACTCCTTGATAGATAGACACAGCACAAGTAAACAACAAACTTGTCTTCTAAAAGAGAGCTCCTCAGCAGCTGAGATCAACAAAATTCGACTCAACTTGGCAATATCAACCCCGCCCCATGCAGCTTGCACACCTTGGCCAAGTGTTTAAACCCCCCCCTCCTACTTGAGATGACGATGACAACAACAGAATCTGCCTGTTTCAGCAACGCAGGTGGGGGCTTAAGGCTAGATCACCTCTATCGTCTCAGGCAAGCATTGCCATCCATCAACCCTCTCTGCTCCTCCACCATGCCGACAGGCTTTGGTAACATACTTGTTATTGAGGATTCAATTGTACACCATCTCAGTATATTATGCCCTAAATGTAAAACTTTTGCTTCTTGTTTTTCTAGTGCACGGAAAAAAAATGTTAAGAAAGGACCTCAGACAGTTGTCGAGAAGCACAAGGACAAGGCTGTTGGGACCATCATACTCCATGGAGGCATAAACGACATTTGATATTGACAGTCAGAGCTTATAAAGACAGACTTCACAGCACTAATTCAAGTCACAAAGGAGAGGACCCTGACTGTGGGAATCATCATTGCCCTTGGCTAGAAGGTCATATGAATCCTACAGTCGACAAAAACAAACACAAATAAAAATGAAAGTTAATTACCATTTCAAGCTGCAGTAACACTCTGATTCAACTCTGTTCTTCTGAGACCTTAAATTTGGCTTTACTAAATATTAGAGCATCAACCATCAAGACTTATCAGTGATAGGAAAATCATCTTTCTTACATTAAGTGAAACATGGCTCAGCTCTGATGGTGCGGCAGTGTTAATTGAAGCAGCACTTCTAAATCACAACTTTGTTCGTTTGGTTCTCCAAGACAAAAAAATGTGTCACTTTAGCAAATATTTACTTGGACAGGTCGAACTGTAAAGGTTTTGGTACTTTTTCTTCTTTCAAGTATCTCACTGTGGTTATTCAAGGAATGTCATAATCTCTTGTAATGATCATTTATAGATTTCCAAAATATAATGCATCTTTTTTAAGGAATTCTCAGAGTTTGTATCCATAACAATAACTAACCATGACAGGTTCCTAATTGTAGGTAAATTCAAATTTCATGTAGATAACCAATGTGACCCGAAAGCAAGAGATTTCATAAACTTACTGCACTCTTTTGATCTTAGTCAGCACGTCTGAAAAGACTGTTAAGAAATCTTCCAGCACTATTATTCCTTAGAAGACCCAACTTCTGATTTAAAGATAACATGCCAGTGAGCTGAGTGTAAATGGAGAAAAACTAAACTGATACTCCACTACGAAATATTGAAGGCAAAAATAACTGAATACAACAATGCAGTCTGCCTTCAGAGGCTGTCCTATTTCTCGAAAATTATAAATGATAATGCTGGTAATCTAAGAGTTTTATTCTCAATTACTGATCATCTTCTAAACCCAGCTCATTCAGTGGAATGCCTTCGAAAAACTGCTATTGAAACTTGTGAGACTTTTGCTATATTTTTTAAAAACCAAAACAAATGACATTAGAAATAATACAGTACATGCCCCCAGAATTAATCATGTTGAACCCCACATGCCGTTTTAAGTGAGTTAAATTCTTTCACTGGAACAGATTTACCCAAACTACGTTGAATAATTTCTCAGCTGGAACCTTCTACCTATCTTCCCTGACTGTCTAAGACTGAAGTTGTTAAACACCTTCTCAAGAAAAAACAATCTTGACTCCTCTGTCTTCAACAACTTTAGACCCATGTATAACCTGCTTTTCTTAAGTAAAAGTCTAAAAAAGGCAGGTTTTAAGCAGTTAATTGATTACTTAAATAAGCATTTTATTCTTGATAAGCTCTAGTCAGGTTTTAGAACAAATCATAGTACAGAAACTGCAGTGCTTAAAGTAGTAAATGATTTGCAGGTTAATGCGGACAAAGACTGCATACCTGTTCTTATTCCCTTAGATTTGAGAGCAACTTTTGACAGCCTAGACCACTGTATTCTTATAAATCGTCTTATACAATGGGTGGGCCTCTGCAGCAGCATCTTAAACTGATTTCAGTCTTTCTTAAAAGGTAGAAAATTCTTTGTAGTTATGGTGATTGTACTTCAGAGTCCCATGATATTTTATACAGTATACCAAAAGGATCTATTCTGGGTCCACTGCTTTTTCCAATCTACATGCATCCATTAGGTCTCAGTGAACAAGGTGAGTTACCACAACTATGCAGATGACACAGAGCTTTATTTATCGATAGTGCCCGATGACCCTGACACTCTTGGCTCTCTGATTCAATATATTAGCATTTACAAATGGATGAGTAGAAACTTTCTCAAATGAAATAAAGAAAAAATAGAAGTCTTAGTGACTGATAAATATGGAAATAGCGAGGGTATTAGAATTAAATTTGATCTCTTAGGATTAAAAGTCATGGTGGAGGTAAAGAATTTAGGGGTAATAATTGACTCTGACCTTAAATCGCATATTAACCAGATTAATAGGAGTGAACTTTTTCAGATAAGGAAAATAGGAAAAGTTAAACCTCTTATAATATTACAAGATGCTGAAAAATTAGTTTATGCTTTTGTTTTAAGTTGACTAAGTTACTGAAACGCACTCCTAATAGAAAAAAAAGAAAATCTGAGTACATCTCACCAGATTTAACATTGTTACACTGGTTAGCCATGTCATTCAGAATTTACTTTAAAATACTATAAATGTTTTATAATAGGCCTTAAATAATCTTTCTCCATCCTATATTTTAGAATGCCTGTCACCCTACACTCCAGTCTTCTTCCGGAAGATCATCTGGACCTTCTAATGGTGGTCTACTTATAATTCCAAAAGCCAAGCTTAAAAGAAAAGGTGAGGCAGCCTTTTGCTGTTATGCACCTAAAATCTGGAAGACTTTACCAACAGAAATTCATCAGGCTAATACTGTGGAACATTTCATTTATTTTAAATTTGGCTTTTTCATAGCTACATTTCAGTTGTATTCCTAATAGACTATATGGCTGTATAATTACCATACTTTTCAGGGATCTACAATCTTTTCTGGCTCTTCTGTGGTGGCAATCTGCACCACCACCACCTGATCAAAAGCACCATGCAGCCACCTGTGTTGATGGAATGAAGGTTGGTGTCCCAACTGTCTGTGAAATCAACTTGGGCACCACAGCTGCCAATGAGACCAACTTCATCAGATCCTATCTCATGAAGCCTGAAAACAAAGAGGAATAAATTAAGAACATTTATGCTGGGTAGAATGGCCAGTGGAAGCTAAATGGAATTTTGGCCTTAGAGCCCCAGCAGATTTGATTAAAAATCTTAATCTTAAAAATACAAGTCAATTAAAATTAATTCAGAAGAAGTTAATTAGCAGCAAAAACAGGTCACTAATTAAAGGGTTAGAATGAAAACCTTTAGCCACTGCAGCCCTCCAGGACCAGAACTGAGGACCCCTGAACTATACTAACATGTAATTGCACTCTGTCATCACTTTTATTTTCATATATAATTCACAGTTACAAAATTATTAAATAAATAAAAATGTGATAAATGACTCTTTGCTGAAGTAACTACAAAAACTTAAAATACTCCAAACTTTCAAATCAGTTAAGTCACTGAATGACCCTGACTGTTACGCCATGTGTCTTACTTGTCCCTCTTTCATGGTGTTGTCAAATAATCTTCTGACATTTGCCTATTGTACAGTCATTTAGTCAACTTTTACCATTATTGTTTGGCTAAACTTTGCCTAGGAATTTTACTTTTCATCTCATTTGGAATTTACCATTGATGTTATTTTTGATTGGAAAATAATCTACTTCTTTTATGGTTTATTATTACAGATTAGCTGCTGATCTGGTAGCACAGTGGTTACTGCTCCAGAAGACGACATCTGTACATTCACCCTGTGTTTTCATGGGATTTTCTTGACATAGTTTTCAGTTTTCCTGCCACATTCCAAAGTGTCAGACGTGCACCGGCGTGTCACACCCAAAGACGTGTAAGTGTAAACAAGTTTTTATGACGCTACTCAAACATCTAAGGGTAGGGCAAAATGAATATGACACCCAGCTAGATTAACTGAATAAATCCTAGCTTTCAATCCTTGATTGAAAAATCAAGTTCTGAAAATGAAAAAAATCAATGAAAAATAGATATGCTTCACTATTTACATACTGTATATTTGCTTACAGTAATACATGTGTTATCAGGTATTCTGTATTATTATGATGTACAGGATGTATACCAAGAACCTCAATATGTGTTTTCATTGCATATACGTAGTTATGGCTGTGCATTTTTTTAGGAAATTATGATTGTCTCTATATATTTTTAGTCAGTACATAAAAAATATGCCTAACGTATACTGTATGATCTGTGTATGGATGATCTGATATCACTGGGTTTCTGTTGTTCCAGTACAGTCATTTACATTCAATCAGTTATCAGATTTTAGTTTTCACACAAATTTTGTAACTATTAATTGTTTTCAGTTAATAAAAATATCTTGTGTTGTATACATTTCTCTTATTTCTGTTATTTAAAATTAACATTTATTCTACTAGGTCTGAGGTTTATAATGAATAGGTGGTTTATTTAATTTGATCTTGGCTACATATGGAACTGTTGATTAAATACACAAAGACTAGAGGTCTTTCTAGATGCTATGTTTAATTTTTTAATCACATTCAGCTACAGCAAATATTCAATACGTTATATGTATTAATATATTTATTTTACTTTGCAAATATGTTGGATTATTGCACCAAAGAATGATATAATCCAGATTTCTGTGTATTTTCAAGTTATTGTTGTTACATCAGTGAATGAGAAATGAAATAGATTGAAGTGCAGGGAACACAAAAAAGGTTTCTTTTTATATATATTTGTCTTCATGTAGACAAACAGGCATTGTTAAATTATTACTGCAGGGCAGTTTAACTTGGACAGTTTGTAATTTAAACGCTTCTACTTCCTTCACCTCCTCTCTTTGTTTTAGCAACACATTTCAAAGCACTCTTTGTTCTGTCACACCCATCAGAGTGTTTAAAACCATGTGTCATCTTTTTTAAAGTCTTCTTTAAATTCCTACAGCAATATCTCATAAACATTTCCATGTTCTTTTTTTTTTTTTATCTAGGTTAAATGGGTTTGAAAATAGATTGATGATGGGTGTGTAGAATGTGGCGGATTAAAATCTTTCTTCCTGCACCTCCGTACTTTTGAAACAATTCTTCTACTAATTTGTCACCAGCATAATAATCTTTTAATGCTTTAGTTTACTTAATGTCAATGACATTGTTTGGTTAATGTATTTTAAGTAATGAATGAAAATGTTACCAGGTTGAGAACCTCAGGCAGTGATTAATTTTTCTTATATATAATTGACATTTGTAATTACTTTAAATATCCAAAAACATTGAGCAGCCATAACAAAGATAATTGCTACAATATTTCAGCCATTTTACTACAGGGTACAAAAGTGCATTGAGATTATTCAGGGATTGTTTAGACACGAATGTCACATACTGTATGTGCCAATGATAATAAATGACAAATAATGTCTTTTTTAGAAGATAAAATTTGTACTCTGTTTTCTAATTATAATATATAGAGTATAAGGTAACCTAACAGTTGTATTATTTACTTTTGTTATTGCCCTTTACCTTAAATAGGCTTTTCTTTATCAATCGTGCAGTGTTGTACAACACAGTCTAGCATCAGCTGGAATTTGAACATAAAACTATCACCAGCAGTGGCTTGTGACTATTGTTCTGATTTGAATTTTGAATTATATAGCAATTACAATACATTTTGCAATTATTATCTCAAAATACTAAGGCTGGATATTCTGAATTTGGTCATGGAGTTGCCCTTGGTATGAGAACTTCAGCCCCAAAAAACATGTTGCCCAGGACCAGTTCTTATAATTGGATCACTGTCATAATTAAATATGTTGTTACTTCTACATTTAACTTCCTTATATTATTATATATGGGATGGGACACCTCTTACTGCACCTGGAGTCACAACTTCAAACAATGGAATGAGCCAGTTTCAAGGTGCTGATTTGTGGCATGGCCAATGTGTGCCCCAAAATTGGAGAACTGCCAGCATAATTATCTGTATTTTATTTATATTTTGCTAGTTTGTGGCCAATTGTTGTATTTTGTTTGTATTATTTGTTCTGTCTATGACTTTTGTTGTTTGAGGCACAGTAGTGCAATGGTAAGTTCTGCTGCCTCACAGCATAGATCACATTTTTGGCCATTTCAGTCCACCATAGCTGGTAGATGCTTCCCTAGCCCCCAACTGCACTTAAAAGAGGGGCACCATTATAATCCACTCAAAACTACAAATTTATGGGTGTTTTCAAACTACCAAGGGTTTGGCGCTATGCTCCTATGTCTTCTCTTTTCCTCCTTCTCCAGAACAGAAGATTGACAGCCAGTCCATCACTGATATCACTCTCATTGTTCATCACCCTGGACCCATCCCTTCCTGCCACATGCCCATATAACCTGGGTGTTATGTATCTTGCCTTTGTTAATTAGCAATGTTAATTACTTAATTTAGATAAAGACATGAGGTGTGCTTAGTCTTGTGGGAAATAGGAAGTGTTGTAGATATCCATTCGAATTTGAGTAAAAGAGCACGTTGTGTTACCTGTGTCTCTGTTGTTATTATTTGTTGGAGTTGAAAGGAACACAACACTGGGAACTGGTCAAAGTGGCGACGAGGAAGTCTGAATTCACACGGTGCGTTGTAATAATTGTAAAGGAGCAACGAATAATACTCCATTAAGGAACGGTGAAAAAAAAAAAAAAAAGACGCCGTTGTTTGCCGCGAAGGAAGCGTGGCAGGAGCAGAGAAGAAACCGTGAGTACTGATAATTGTAAAAGAAGTTTCTTCGGAAGTTAAATCGCCTTATTGTGAAGTAAAAGTGACTGTGATTCGATTGCAAGTTCAAGATGGCTGGCGTTATCGGAGTAATTGGACCTTTCGATGAAAACGAGGAGCAGTGGAATTCGTATACGGAGCGCTTTGAGTGCTTTGTTAAAGCAAACGATATTACCGATGAAAAATTAGTTCCTACTTTTTTGAGTGTTATGGGAGCAAAAACGTTCAACTTACTGCGTAGTCTTATACAACCAGATAAGCCTGGAGAGAAATCATATCCTCAGATTGTTAGAATTTTGAGTGCACATTTTTCACCAAAGCCATTAGTAATTGCTGAACGGTTTAGATTCCACAAGAGAAATCAAGAGGAAGGGGAATCAGTAACAATGTTTGTGGCAGCACTAAGGAAGTTATCTGAACATTGTGAATTCAATGAAGTCCTCAATGACACAATCCGTGATAGGCTGGTATGTGGACTGAGAGTGAAGCCATACAAAAACGGCTTCTGACAGAAAGTGCCCTAACCCTTGCAAAGGCAATTGAAATAAGTGTGTCCATGGAAATGGCAGCTAAAGAGGCTCAGCAGTTAAGCATAACTGGGCAAATTCATAAAGTAAATATAAAGAGCAAGGACGCTGGTAGAGGGCCATGCTATCGTTGTGGAAGTCAAGGTCATTTAGCCCCAGAGTGCAGGTTTAAAGACCTAGACTGCAGGAGTTGTGGAAAAAAAGGTCACATCGAGAGAGCATGTAAATCCAAGAAAGCTACAGAGAGATATTATAGACATGAAAGTAAAAAGGCAGCATTTAGTCAAAAGAAAAAAGTTCATTTGCTGCAACCGCAAGAATTAGAAACAACATTAGGAAGTGACACATCTGAAGATGAAGTGGTTTTAAATATTTTGAGTCTTGAAGGTGGCTCACAGGGATACCAGGTATCTCCACTGTTGGAAGGACAAAAAGTATGCATGGAAGTGGACACAGGGGCGGCTGTTTCTCTTGTGTCAGATAAAACATACTACACGTTCCTGAGGCACCTTCCACTAAAGGAAACTAATATAGTGTTAAAAACATATACAGGTGAACCGGTGAATGTGAGAGGCCTGATAAAGGTGACTGTTCAATTGAATGGGCAGAAAGCCACTTTACCACTTTATGTAGTGGAAGGAGATTACCCATCATTATTGGGAAGATCGTGGTTAAAAAAAATCACATTGGATTGGCCAAATGTTTGTATGCTGCTCAGAGGAGAAACAAAGTTGAATGCAGTACTTGACAGACATGCTGAGTTGTTTTCTGGTGAGCTAGGGAGCATGAAGGATATCACTGTCAGACTGGCCACTAAACTTAACAGTCAACCAAAATTTCTGAAGGCCCGACCAATTCCTTATGCTATTCGACCAAGGGTTGAAGCTGAACTGGATTCCTTAGTTAAGTCTGGTGTTCTGGAACCTGTGAGTGTAAGCGAATGGGCTACTCCTATTGTACCCGTGATTAAAAAAGATGGATCAGTACGTATATGCGGGGACTTTAAGGTGACCATCAATCCTGTGTTGTCTGTAGAACAGTACCAACTTCCGCATATAGATGATCTGTTTGCAGGCCTTGCTGGAGGACAGAAATTTAGCAAAATAGATCTGTCCCAGGCATATCTCCAAATGCATGTTGAATTAAAGTCTAGAGAATTGCTAACTATTGTGACCCCTAAGGGCCTCTTCCGTTACTGCCGCCTACCTTTTGGAATCACCTTGGCTCCAGCTCTATTCCAAAGAGCAATGGACCAAATCTTAAGTGGGCTTCCAGGGGTCCAATGTTATTTGGATGACGTCCTTGTGACAGGAAGAAATGAAGAAGAGCACCTTCAACACCTGGATGCCACTCTTCAGCGCTTAAAAGAATATGGCCTGAGGGTTCGTAAGCATAAATGTGAATTTTTCAAGTCCTCTGTAGAATATTTGGGACATGTAATAGATGCTTGTGGACTGCACAAAGCACCCTCAAAAGTTAAAGCAATTGTTGATGCACCTGCTCCTCAGGATGTAAGCCAATTACGTTCATTTCTGGGACTTCTCAACTATTATGGAAAATTTATTCCAAATTTGGCAACTCTTTTGAGGCCATTGCATCAGTTGTTATGTCAAAACAAAGCTTGGAAGTGGACAGAAGAATGCAGAAAAACTTTTGCCAAAGCAAAGGACGCTCTCATAAAATCTGATGTTCTCACACATTTTGACCCCACACTGCCACTGCAACTTGCTTGTGATGCTTCTCCATATGGAGTTGGTGCAGTGATTTCACACATTATGCCCGCCGGTGTGGAGAAACCAATTGCTTTCGCTTCACGTACATTGAATAAAGCTGAAGGTAATTATGCACAAATTGAGAGGGAGGCAGTGGGAATAATTTTTGGAATTCGCAAATTTCATCAATACCTATTTGGGAGAAAGTTTACCCTTCTTACAGACCATCGACCCCTTACTACCATCTTCAGACCTCATACTGGTATACCCTCTCTAGCAGCTAGTCGAATGCAAAGATGGGCATTACTCTTATCAGCCCATACATATGATATCAAATACCGCAAGTCTGAGTTGCATTCCAACGCAGATGGACTCTCACGTTTACCCTTGCCTGTTACCTGTTCAGAGAGCCCAGAGATGGATATATTTTATTTTAAGCAGGTAAATGAGGCACCTGTGACCTCCAATCAAGTAAAACGATTCATCGAAATGATCCAGTTCTGTCTAAAGTAATGGACATGGTTCTTACTGGTAAAAGTCCTAATACTTTACCAGAACTAAAACCCTACCTTTCTAGGAAAAGTGAATTGTCTGTGCAGGCAGGTTGCCTTCTTTGGGGTCGCTGTGTCATCATTCCACCACCACTGCAGAAACTTTTAATCCAGCAGCTACATGCAAGTCATGTTGGTATTGTCCGCATGAAGGAGATTGCAAGAAGTTATTTTTGGTGGCCAGGAATAGATGGACATATTGAGGAGAGGGCCAAGACATGTTCTTCTTGTCAGAAGATTAGAAATGCCCCACAGCTGGCACCGCTTCACCCATGGGACTGGCCTGAAAGGGCTTGGCAGCGCATCCATGTGGATTTTGCAGGTCCCTTTGAGGAAAAGATGTTTCTGGTGGTTGTAGATGCCTATAGTAAGTGGCCAGAGGTTGCTGTTATGCACTCAACAACTGCTGTTAAAACAATGGAAAAGTTGGAGGAATTATTCTGTCGTTATGGCTTCCCAGAGCAACTTGTGAGTGATAACGGTCCTCAGTTTGTGTCACAGGAATTTGCCACTTTCCTACAAGTCAACGGAATTCGGCACATTCGCTCTGCACCATACCATCCTTCTACAAATGGTTTAGCAGAAAGGTTCGTTCAGACAATGAAGCATTCACTGAAGGCATTGCAAAATGAAGGCTCTCTTTATACACGTTTGAACCAGTTCTTACTGTCTTATCGGAATTCTGAGCACAGCACAACTAAAGTTTCACCTGCTATCCTAATGATGAAAAGACAACTTCATACAATTTTTGATTTGCTAAAGCCACCAGAAACAAAACAAGTGTTACATCATCATCAACAAAAGCAAATTGAACATCGAGACAAGAAAGCAAAAGACAGAGTCTTTCGTCCTGATGACACTGTATTGGCTCGAAATTTTAATAACCAATCCAAATGGGTTCCTGCCACCGTAATCAGTCAGACTGGACCTGTTTCTTACACTGTCCGCACTGCTGATGGTACTGTTTGGCGAAGACATGTGGATCAGTTGTTGCAGGCTTCACCAGCACCCACTGAGCCACCAGATGTGGACTGTCCTGAATTGAATTATGACGGTAGTGAAAATCAATGTCCTATTACTGAGGAAGAAGTGCCACCTATGGAAGTATCAGAAACTCCATCACCTCCTGTGAATGAGGATGAGTCAGCTAGAAAATCTACAAAATCTCCCTCAACTATTTCACTTTCAATAGACGCTCACAATGAACGTCGTTATTCTGCACGACATAGACAACCTCCTAACCGTCTAAATTTATAAGACTCACTTTTAAGAATGGGACTGTAAATTACGCTCTTCCTTAAAAAAAAAAAAAAAAAAAAAAAAAAAAAAAGGGGGTCAACTTGGATTTGTTGTTTTCGTGCCACAAAATGTCACTTTTCTGTTAAGGGGGGAGGAGTATGTTATGTATTTTGCCTTTGTTAATTAGCAATGTTAATTACTTAATTTACATAAAGACATGAGGTGTGCTTAGCCTTGTGGGAAATAGGAAGTGTTCTGGATATCCATTCGAATTTGAGTAAAAGAGCATGTTGTGTTACCTGTGTCTCTGTTACTATTATTTGTTGGAGTTGAAAGGAACACAACACTGGGAACTGGTCATCTTGTTTCCAGTTCTTTCCTCAATTCACGTCTGAGAAGACATCTCTGCAATTACTGTGTGATTTTTTTTTTTGTTTTTCAAAATCTTCAGTTATACTAAGTCACCATGGGGGTGCTCCAACTCTTTATCCTTGTTTGTTTCCTCTTTAATAGTATGCACATCTTTCCATAATAGTGTTTCTTATCTAGGATGTATTATACATGGAGTTGATATACTTCCCTTTAAAGCAAAATGAAGCAATGAAAAAGAAGTTACTCTCAGTAACTTGACTTAGCTTGTAACATTTTAGACCTGCTTCAATTATTTGAGAGTTATTTAACAAACAACAGCTCTACTGGACTATAATATAAAATGGATATGATTAGTAAAATGTAACAGGAGGTTCCAATTCATTATATCCCAGAGATACTGCTCATCCTAGTTTGTGATGTTTTACAAGTAGAGAGAGAATGATGCAACTTTTCATAAACTGGAAGATCACAGGTACAGAAGAACAGAAGTACTTCTGGGCTGAAGAAAAATACAAGTCTCTATCTGACCTGGAAGTGCTAATGAATTACATGGACAGAAGGACATGTGCATTTCTGGGTCAAGGACTATATAAAGGACTTGTTGAGACCCAGCAAGCTGAGCCGGAGTTGGGAGGGAATGTGACAGAGCTGCTGGGAGGAGAGGAGGTATAATTGTATTGACTATTGTGTTTATTGATTGTGTATATGGTGGTGGAGGTGCTTTGGGACACTTTAAGGAAGAAAATTTAAATACTTCTGGGTGCTTTTAAACCTGTGTCTGTATCTGTCTGTTGGGTTTCGCAGGGCAACAGCGCCCTCAAGCATCCGTTTATTGACAGTGGAGGAGTGATGTTGTATGTACACACAGAATCCATGAAAACTATGATTAGTTAACTGACTTTTTCATCAGAAAAATAAAACAAAACAGTATTTTACTCCCAAACAAGTTAACTTAATATTAAGAGGGTACTCCTTAAGATATTTTTGCAAGGTAATTACAAAAATATTACTCTTTAAAAATGAGACTTCCTAATATTTAAACAGATATGCTAATATTTAAACAGAAATAAAGATATTTTATATTGTATAGGCTGTTTTCACTTAAGTGTGGTAATCTTAGATAACTGTTTAACATTATTTGGCAATTTCTATTAAATATCTTCAGTGACAGTTAATTTTAAGTTCACATAATTCTGAGCTGAAAATTCAAAAAGATATTCTGGACAGAAATATGCAATATTATGCTATTGAACTACTTTTGAGAGTTAGCAAGGCAGTGTAGTTATAACCTCTTATAGCTGGAGTGCTATTGATGTAATGCCCTCTTCTACCTCATCAAGATGATATAGATCCTGTAGTCAGTATTATGTTTATAATGTTAGAGCTTTTTGTTCTTTTTTTGCAGTGAAAGTAAGATTTATAACTTGTTTATCATAAAGGTTTGATTTTATTATGCTGAGATCAACATGATTTTAGAGGTAAAAATTTTATTCATTAACAACAATTTGTAAGATGATATTGGTGTGTGCACTGTCATTATATTTTCTGAAAACACTGTGTGTATAGCAGCAGCAATACTTATACAAGGTATTTATCTTTATTTGTCTTTGGAGTGCCCCTGGATAAAGCTCACTTTCAACGATTTATCCTTCTAAAAAAAACAAACTTCCTGGAACACTAATAAAATACAAATTCTGCTTTCCTAGCACAGCCAACAGGCCATGTGTCCAACCTATTAATCCTGACCAGACACCTTAAGCTGATCTTGCCCTCAGGAATAAGCAATTATGAAACTCTGCTCTCCAGCAGATTTTAGCATTATAAAATAAATATCAAGGCTTTATTGCTTCTTCTGGTTAGTAGTTTTAAATGTTACCACCACAGCCCACACCCAGCATTTTGTGCTGTTTGAGGAATTAAAAGAAGTATGATTGGTGCCTTATCAGTTGCTTAGATAGCTGTTTCTCTTCTACTTTTTGTTGTTTAAAGCACATTTTGTTTATTTTTAATAGTAATATATTTTGTTGTGTAATCCTTTACATCTACTAGATCTCATTTTAACACAATAGGTCTATGGAGTCACTCCATATTAAAAGGGATTTATTTTTAATTATCATCAGTTTGCTTCTGAATTAGGTGATCTAATCTATAAACATACATAAATTGTCTATGACTGCTTGTTATTTGAAACCACTAAATGTAAGAGACAGATGAATAAACCATTTTGATTTTAAGAATTTCTGTAAATATGTGTGTGATCTCAGATGATCACTGTAAGGCACTGTACTGTATGAGGTCAACATATAAAGAGTTTTTTGTTGATTTTGGACTTCACAGCTGTTCTCCCCGTCTCTGTGTGGGTTTCCTCCGGGCGCTCCGGTTTCCTCCCACAGGCCAAAGACATGCAGGTTAGGTGGATTGGCGATTCTAAATTGGCCCTAGTGTGTGCTTGGTGTGTTTGTGTGTGTCCTGCGGTGGGTTGGCACCCTGCCCAGGATTGGTTCCTGCCTTGTGCCCTGTGTTGGCTGGGATTGGCTCCAGCAGACCCCCGTGACCCTGTGTTCAGATTCAGCAGGTTGGAAAATGGATGGAATATACAACATAATACAGTGAAATTAAATTCACTTGAGGGGTGGCACGGTGTCGCAGTGGGTAGCGCTGCTGCCTCGCAGTTGGGAGACCTGGGGACCTGGGTTCGCTTCCCGGGTCCTCCCTGCGTGGAGTTTGCATGTTCTCCCCGTGTCTGCGTGGGTTTCCTCCGGGCGCTCCGGTTTCCTCCCACAGTCCAAAGACATGCTGGTTAGGTGGATTGGCGATTCTAAATTGGCCGTAGTGTGTGCTTGGTGTGTGGGTGTGTTTGTGTGTGTCCTGCGGTGGGTTGGTACCCTGCCCGGGATTGGTTCCTGCCTTGTGCCCTGTGTTGGCTGGGATTGGCTCCAGCAGACCCCCGTGACCCTGTGTTTGGATTCAGCGGGTTGGAAAATGGATGGATGGATGGATGGACTTCACAGCTGGCAGAGTTCAGCATGTGCAAACTGGCAGCATTGCATCCTCCACAACTCAACATGGGCACTCTACAGTGTAGTGTGCCAAGTCCCCTTCTGTACTCCTTGATCACCTATAACTGTGTGGCCAGACACAACTCCAACTAAGTCATTAAATTTTCAACCAACATTTAGGGCATGATCACCAACATGATGAGATAGCTAGCAGAAAAAGGGTGTTCTAGCTAGCTCACTAGTGCAAGGACAATCATCTCACTATTACTGTCATCAAAGCCAAGAAGCTTGTGATAGTCTTTAGGAAGTAGACGGCAGACCACACTTTCATCTATATTTGAGTGGAAACTTTTGAAAAAGTGAGTATATTCTAGGTAAGAAATACTATTGAGGAAAAAAACACATTTATCTAGTTTGACAAGAATGTAAGTCTGCAGTTTTTTGAGCATTGCTTCAAGATTCCTTGTGTGCTTTATGGTATCTCTCAAGATATGTATGACATCAAGATATCTAGTCTATTTGTTGGAGAGACTATCACTAAATAAACTCATGTCAAAAAGGATCACCAGCTTCTCTGCTTCCTCAGAGTTCATTACTCCATCTGTTCTCAGTATCTACTACGAGTGCACAGCAGGAATCCATCCTCACTGGCTGCATCACATCATGGTACGGCACCTACTTGCCTCAAAATTTTAAAAGCTTTTAAAAGCGCCAAAGAATAATACTGGTATTCAGCGGACTTCTTTTCAGGACATATACAACACTCACTGCCTTATAACAGGCGGTGTAATTAAAGACTTTAGCTATTCTGCATAGATGCTGTTCCTACTCCTACCATATTATAAATGTAATAACACCTTTGGAACATACACCAGTAGATTCTGGGACAGTTTCTACCCACAAGTTATAAGATTTCTGATCAGTCATCATAAGAACAATTATTGCAATATAACAAATAGTATGTATAAATATACACTTGCAAATACATAATGTATATACATTTCTAGTTGCTGAACACTTTTCTCATGTGAGTAAGATTTTGCAAATATTATTGCTTGTGCTGGAATGTATTCATCTTCATATGTTATTATTGCTGTCACATTTTACTTCGGACCACTTCTAAATCCCAATTACTGCTTCCACTTCCACTATACTAACAATTTGGCTGACTTGTTCCACATCACACAAGAGGATTGCTACCTAGGTGTTAAGATTATGACTTTAGTACAAATACTGAAAAATACAATAAACCCAATAACCTCATTGAAAATAAATTTATTTTCAATAGGAAATAAAACCAATGATTCATTATGCAAAAAATAGTGAGAAAACAAATTTAATTGCTCAATGGAAAAGCTAAAAAGTGTTTCTCACAATCAAATTTAGTGTATGAAGAGTAGGTTTACCTACAAACAACAGCTGACACTGCAGATATTCAACAAACACATAACAAATAAAGAAATTACAGTATATTTCATAAATAAATGAAGCTGAATTTGAAGTAAAATAGGATAAGATCCACTGGACAACAGAAACACCACAAAGGATTTTCCAATAATGGCTTGAATATTTAAACTTATTGCACCCATCACAGGAAATAAGAGGGACATAAACCATAAAGTATAAATAAAACAGAATGTCAGAAATTTATCAAAAAATATTGAATTGATAAATAATCAATACATACAGGATTAACTTTTATACCAGCCCCCTAATGAACTCCTGCAGCAGTGCAGACTTTCTGGTCAGATCTTAAAACAACCACTGAAAAATAAAATTAGCAGATTACTATGGAGGACAAACACCAACAAAGGCTATTATTTACACCCAAATCATGCTAACAACCAAAAGGACACCAAATCAGTATAGAAATACAGGAAATGATCAAGAAAGATAAAGCAGAAAAGGGCAGTATTGTAGTAGTAATGGACAAGCACAAAGAAAATTAAGAGACCAAAATTGTTACAAATCAATGCATGAACCAATGTACATTAAAGAATGAAAACAAATACACTCAATATTAGAAAAAATGAACAACAAAAGTATCATTATAAATAAATAAATAAACATACTCTATCTTAGTGTTTCCCAAACTCAGTCCTGGGGACCCACTGTGGCTGCACGCTTTTGTTCCAACCAGATTCATAATCAGTAACAACACCTGATAACACTGATCTCATTTAATTAGCTGGTATTCTTTTTCTCTTATTCTACATTCAGAAAAGCACAGCAGCATGATTTTTACATTTATAAGACATTTACAAATATTTCTGCTTTTGCTATAGATTTAAATGCTTAACAGTCTTTTGTTGATTTCATTATATTTTGCCCTTTCTCAGTGCAGATTTCCCCCTTCGTTGTATCTTATTAATGACAATTAAAAACGAGCAGAACAGACACCCAGGCAAACAACACTACATAATCAAAGGCTGGAACTACTTTATTGTCAGACCCACTAATTAGTAAATAATGGATTAATTAAACAATTAGAACACCTGGAAAAATAGAATGAAAATCAAGATGAAAATATTGTTATAAAGAAAAAAAATAAAGTACATTATTCCCATATAATTCTTTGGTACATTTTTTTTTTACCAAATTTAGTTTTCCAATTTCTGTCTTGTTCCCAAAACACAGAACTTGGGAAACAGCAGTTCACTTAATTAGCCCAGGATTACAATTAAAAACAGAAGCTGGTTGGAACAAAAACCTGCAGCCACAGTGGGTCCACAGGACCGTGTTTGGGAAGCACTGCTCTATCTAATGCGACCAGCATACCCTAGAGCAAAGGGATTCTACCTCTTACCAAAAGTACATACAAAGCCACAAAATGCACAATTCCTCACATAATACCAACAGTAATAGTATCAGACTGTGAAAATGAAAGTTAAGCACATATGGAATACCAGCACTATATCCATCCATATATAAAGGATACAACTGAGTTTATTAATAAAGTAAAAGATATTCCAGTTACAGAGACAACTTTCTTATATGTAATGGATGTGAAAAACCTCCAAACAAATATTGACACGGATCGAGACCTACAAATGAAAGAACACCTGAAAAAAAATATCCCAAACCTAGAAGACCAAGGACCTCATGTATAAATGTTGTGTACGCCCGTTTCCACACTCACATCTCAATGTATAAAAACTAAACTAAACTAAAGTAGAAAATGACACGATTTTAAGATGAAGTTTATGACGTTCTACTTTGATGACAAAATAAAGTACGTGATTAAAGTGGAAATTTCGAGCTTAAAGTTGACATTTGGACATTTTTTTCAATTGTGTCCCTATTTTGTTTTTCTTTTCGTTGTACCCTAATACGCTTCTATATGACGCTCAGAGGGTTGGCTACGACTCGCCTTTTCACCGCGACTTTGATATCTGACCACATCTTATGTATTTCAGGCACTGTGCGGCTTCCTGAGCACGAGCGGTACATTTCACACAGACTGGGATTTATGTAGCGGAAGAACGTGGAAGTTGGTGTATGCAGAGATTTATGCATCTGGATTTTTTTGTGCATACACACATTTCTGCTTTTGTCCGTACGCCATGTTTTAGTGTGAATTATACGCACGCCATTATGCATTAGGCCCCAGATCAATACATTTTAAAACTTATAGAAATTTCACTTTGACAAAATGATTTTGAATTCTAGGAAGAGTACTATTGGCAATAAAAAGGTGTAGCAATGGAGGAAAAAGTATGCCTCAGCATTTGCCAATATATATATGGCACATTGGGTGGATGAAGTACATAAAATGTCTAATAAAAAAACATATCATAGGCTACTACAGATTCCTAGATGATTCCTGGAGAATATGGTAATATAATGAACAAGGATTATATAAACACATTAAATTAGTTTTGGCCTAAGATTTAACTAACCTCTGCAATACACCAACAAGAGGTATAATTTTTGTACATAACAGTCTACAGAAAAGAGAACAATTAGTCACAAGAGTTTACAGTAAAGAGACAGGCACACACAGCCTACTCCACACTCAAAGTTATCAGCCCAAACATTCAATCAATGATATTATAAAAATCACAATTACTTACATTCAAGAGAATTGTACAGAAGATCAATATTTCAAACACGCAAATGAAACTATATTTAGTGCATTGAAAGATAGTGAATATATTGTAACATCCATCCATCTATCCATTTTCCAACCCGCTGAATCCGAACACAGGGTCACGGGGGTCCGCTGGAGCCAATCCCAGCCAACACAGGGCACAAGGCAGGAACCAATCCCAGGCAGGGTGCCAACCCACCGCAGGACACACACAAACACACCCACACACCAAGCACACACTACGGCCAATTTAGAATCGCCAATCCACCTAACCAGCATGTCTTTGGACTGTGGGAGGAAACCCACGCAGACACGGGGAGAACATGCAAACTCCACGCAAGGTGGACCCGGGAAGCGAACCCAGGTCCCCCGGTCTCCCAACTGCGAGGCAGCAGCGCTACCCACTGCGCCACCGTGCCGCCATATTGTAACATTCCTCAGGAAAATCTTAAGAACATTTAATAGCCCTCAGGAAAGACCAAAATATGATAGTATGATAACAATCATTACAACGTATTTGAAACTTACAATGGAAGTTAACAGAATCACTAAAAACACATTTTCAAAACATACAAGAAACAACAAATAGATTGAGAGATGAAATGTTGATATCAGCTTATAAGAAAAACAAGAGCCAATAAGATATATTTGTTTCAAGCAAACTTAAAAGGACAGCAAGGCCCAGCAAATTATAACAACTAATTCTTATCAAAACATTGGAACTATGTTGTAATTAGACAGATAGATAGATAGATAGATAGATAGATAGATAGATAGATAGATAGATAGATAGATAGATAGATAGATAGATAGATAGATAGATAGATAGATAGATAGATAGATAGATAGATAGATACTTTATTAATCCCCAAGGGGAAATTCACATAATCCAGCAGCAGAATACTGATAAAAACAATATTAAATAAAGAGTGATAAAAAACACAGTGCAAGTTAAAAAGTGCAAGGTGGAGAATGCGAGGCAGGTATAACAGTCAATAACATTGTATAATGTTATAGTTTACCCAAAAACCAGTGGAATTGAAGAGTTGCATATTGTGGGGGAGGAACGATCTCCACAGTCTGTCAGTGGAGCAGGACATTGACAGCAGTCTGTCGCTGAAGCTGCGCCTCTGTCTGGAGATGACACTGTTTAGTGGATGCAGTGGATTCTCCATGATTGACTGGAGCCTGCTCAGCGCCCGTCACTCCACCACAGATGTCAAACTGTCCAGCTCTGTGCCTACAATAGAGCCTGCCTTCCTCACCAGTTTGTCCAGGCGTGAGGCGTCTCTCTTCTTTATGCTTAATTAAGAATGAAGTGTCTACACATTTAATTTTTGAAACACTTAACTTTTGAAACATTTACTTTTTGTAAATTAGGATATCAAAGTGAAACAAAATCTGCGATCTTTGTTAGGGTATACTGTGCTGGGAATGGGCTTGGATTATGCCTGAAGATGTCTACTGGTAGGTTGTTCAAGCTACATTTATCTGTTTTATTATTGATAAATTAAATAATTTAAAAATAAGACAAAGAGAATAAATTTTTTCTTACTTTAGTAAATTGTTTATATGTTCAACACTAGTGAATTATGGTACTTCAATTTTCTCCTATATCATCATACAAGCTCACTTAAATTTTCAGTTTTAAAATATAATTGTTTTGATATTTTCTTCGATCTGTTATCAAACCCACTAAATTCTTGTCAGGGTCACGGGGTGTCTGGGCCTATCCCTGTGGTAATGGGTGCGAGTGAGGAAGTAAGTTGTCTAATAAACAAAAACCTTGCAAAACTTATCAAAGTGTATGTTTTTAGTATCCCTTTACCAACGTCAACACTGCCCCATGGGGCATCTTCAGATTGGTAGAGAGGTGAGGCTTCCCCTACATCTAGAGCTAATGATGCATCAGTGCTGTGCTTGTGACTGTCCTGTGTGAAATCCAGCTCACAGTCAATGGATAACGCACATCCCAAGATTCTATTGCCAATGTCTACTACGGTATGTTCTGACATACTGAAATGACATCGTACTTGATTCCTATTTTTTGTTTTGCTGGTGGTCTGAGCTTATCCTAACCAGTCTAAGTGGGCCATGTGACCTTGAGGGAATCACCAGCAAAAACCTAAGACTGGGTCCTGGATAGGTCATGTTGTTCTCAATCTGGGCAAACATTTCACATGATGTTTGGATTACTGCATGATTAACCAATTCACTTTTAAAGTTTAATTGTAATATAGGTTTATAAGGTCATTACTGTTACAAGTACAAAGTGCAGTGAAATTCTTACTTGCATGCTAAACAACGCACGACTCATCAGCACTCTCTGGCACCATGATTGGTGAGTATCATTAAAGCACTTAAACCTCAAAATGTCTGTGTTACTTACATGAACAACCTCATAAACACAATAAATAACAACACTTGTACTGTAGTGTGATGTGGACAGAGATAGCATCATTTCCAGGTATTTATTTCAGGAAAGGAAGAGAAATGTTGTGGAAAGTGCTGGAGAGGGGTGACATGTTGTATCTTCATTAGCACACACAAATAAGAATTTCACCATACTCTGCACATGTGACAATAATGACCTTATAAATGTATAATGTTGCTTTCACGGTTTTTTTTTTTTTTGTGGGTTTGTACTAGCACTTTGAAATTGGAGCACAGAATTCCTGGAGTTCACAAGTTCCTGAACCATCATACTATACATAACATACATACATTCTCAATTTAGGATTGTGGGAGGTGGTGGGTTGCTACCCTTGAAACAATGGGTGTAAGGCAGGAAGCAATCTTGGACAGGATGTCAGATAGTAAAGGGTGACTGTTTAATTTGAAGCTTATTCATTCCATGTTTATGATTCAAGTACAACCTTTTGAAAAAGTTGCAGTCAATATCAGTATTTCAGTTGTTTTCCTTTAAGATACTATGAAAAGCAATATTCTTGCTAGCTACCTTTCATTTTCATTTTTCCAAACTCTGTCAAAAGAACTGAAAAACAAATGTTACCAATGAGCCTGTAAATAAAAACTTGTGCCTTACAGTTGCAGTTTCAGCAAGAGTATGAGTCATAAACATTGCCCTTCAACCTGCTGATTCCTGTCACTGCTTAAAAGACTGCCATAGTTTTGAAATGATGTGTCAGGCAGCTTAATATTTGTTTGTCTTCCTGATAGATGTCCAGGAACTGATTCATATTTCTTAAGATAAAAATGAAGGATCACGTAGGAGGTCAATTTTAAAGTAAATGATCTTTACTGAAACATTTCAAGTATAAAAGAAAAATTTCCACACATTCTGTGATTTACTATGATTAAGATGCCAAGTCTCAAACACATAGATGCAAAGGAGTGACTAGTATGAACTGAACGGCAACAACAACTTATATTTTCTTTTTTTAAACCTTTGACACTTAATCTGGTATGAACCAGTACAGCTCTTGTGAAAATATATTTGAACTTAACAATAATTTACTGCCATATACTGTATATTGTATATGAATGCTTAAAATATAAAACATCACCTTAGTTATTAATATAATACACAATAACACTTTAAAGTAATCACATCTATTAACAATTGGAACCATTTTATCTTAGAAACCTTTCCAGTTATTGAAAATGTAATTTCTCCTGAAAACAATTTAACACTGCAATAAATTGTGCCTAAGTAAAAACTACTGTTTCACCTCAAAGTATAGTGACAGATGGAAAGGCTAAGTATTAAAACATTTTATTTACTTTGATTGTATTTTGATTAGGAACAAATAATCAAGAAAATGTGATCATTTAGTTTGCTTTTATTCTCACATAGATAAAATTAGATTAGTTTATACTTTATTTGTCCCCAAGAGGAAATCAGAATTTTAGGGAAGCTCAAAAAAGATTTATTATAATAACACGCATAAGAACATCTGGCTTGGATACTAGAGAGCTGCTGCTGTCAGTAACAGGGTTGGTTGTAGGTGTGAGTAAGAAAAGACCCACTCAGATTGTACCACATGTTTAGAATTAAAATGATTAACGTTTGAACAGAAAAGACCCAGCTTATAGTGCCCATGAGTGGAACATGCTGATTGATGTCTGTTTCCTTGTTTGAAGTCACCAGCATTCAGAATGATTCATCATTAAGATATTAGTAAAGAGTGAATCTTTTCTGTTGCTGAGTTAGCCAGGATGATGCAACTTAATTCCCTAGGCCTTAGCATGGACGATTTCAATCCGCATTTGAATGTCTGGACCACACATTCAGCTTTAATAATTGCACTGCACTCACTGTTCACCATTGCTCATTTACATAAATCTCCAGTCCCCCCTCCTGCTTTTTCCACTCAGTCTAGTGAAATCAGACCAGCATTAAAATAGCATAAGAGGTGTAAACCAATACTTTGCATTACCTATAATATCACAGTACCTGAACTCTCCGGGACTCACCATGAGATTTAACAGTTCATACAATTTATATAAAAACAATCAAGCATTTCTTATTATATGAAGTCAGGCCAAGTCTGACTCCTTTCCATCTTACTTCTGTTCTTGCTCCAGATCTTTGCCCTTTCCGCCTTTTCATCTTTGGATGAGCAGCTCCTAAGATAGGGCATAACAAAGCTGTTCAGGTGGATACAGGAATATTTAATATATCCCACTTTACATTTCTCAGAGTCTCTTACATTGTTGGATGTTATAAAAGTAGGCAGCCATTAGATATTCTACACTCTCTGGGTGACATTTCTCATATTCGCAGCTTGTCAAAAAGCAGTTAACGCTCAGCTCTGCATTGACGGCAGCATCTCTTCAGTTTACTTTTAAAAATTAATTCAGAAATTTCTAGTAACAAGCCAGAGGCTACATTTAACATTAATAATTAATAATATTAAAAATATCAATAATAGTGAAAAAAAATTGCAAAAGAATATTTATTATACTTTGAAATGTGTTTTTCAGACTCATTCTAATGTATGCATAGAATTGAAACAGGACACATAGTTCAACTTTAAATATGCAGTGTTTAACGTTACAAATACGGGGAGGGGGGGGTTACATTATATTTACTTATTTGGCTGACGCCTTTATCCAAGGCAACTTACAAAATGTATGATATAATTGGTTTACATTTTATTTGGTTTTTCCAATTGAAGCACAGTTTAAGTAACTTGCTCATGGTCACACAGTGTCAATAGCGGACTCTGAACCCACAGCCTCAGGGATTAAAGTCCAAAGCTTTAACCACTACACCATATATCAAATTAGTTATACCGTTACTGGAGGTGGTATAACATGTATCTGACACAAACAAGCTACTGCATATTACTAAAGACTGTCTGAAATAGGCCCTTGTTATGGTACTTCAACTTGAAACTTTATCAAATATGCTGTTAATTAACATACTGTATAATTTCTGCTTTGCTTAAGTAAGTAAAGCACAGCTTTAGTAAATTGAAGTATAGTTACCTGGCTATTAGTTCAGTAGTTGATGATTACACATACATTATGAAATTTTCTTGGCTATTGAATTCATCCCTTCTTCCTCTTCAGCCATGTTTAAACAATTTTTTTCAGTTTCAAGAATGTCTACATCATCTAGAGCAGGGTTGTTCAACTCCAGTCCTGGTGGGCTGAATGTAGCTGCAGGTTTTCATTCTAACCATCTTCTTAATTAGTGAGCCGTTTTTGCTGTTGATTAGCTTGTTTTGCCTTAGATTTAATTGATGTGACTGAGACCCCTTAGTTGTTTCTTTTTCTTAATGAGCAGCCAAACAGTAATGAGACACAAAACAAGCCACCACATGACCAGCTAACCTAAAAATAAAGAAAGGTGAAGGTCTCAGTCATGTTGGTCTGCTCACCAAAACATCTTGACGGTGGTCTTAGAAAAAGCAGAAAATCAACAGTCTGTTGTGGCAGAATGAGAGCATGATCATGCTATTCAATAATGGCTTTAATTAACAGCAATAATTGGCTTCTTATTAAGAAACTGGTTGGAGTGAAATTGGCTGGAGTTTGATGCTACAATTTAGCTGGTCATCTGTTGGCTCAGCAGAACCCCCGTGACCTTGTGTTCAGATTCAGCGGGTTGGAAAATGGATGGATGGATGGATCTGTTGGCTCATTTCACATCTCATTTCTGTTTGGCTGCCATTTAATGAAGAAACAAATCAATTCAGAGGACTGAATCCTTAAAAACATGGTGATTAAAATGAAGGGAAGATGAGGTAATTAGCAGTGAAAACTGATCACTGATTAGGGAAAGGGTTAGAATGAAAACCTGCAGCCACTGCGGCCCTCCTGGCCCAGAGTTGGACACCCCTGATCTAGAGAAAGTGAGGCTAGATATAGAGGTAAGGTCAGACTTTAAACTCCAGAGTATCTGGTTCTGTGCCTACTACCCACTGTGTGACTCAGCCAAGTCCAATAATCTGCCTGGGTTCCAAATGTAAAAAATACATGGAACCTATTTTATGTTAGTACAATATATGGTGTCTGTAAAAACGATACAATTCATCTCTGCTAGAATTTGCCAAAAAGCAGATTGGAAACTGAAGTAAGATGGAAGAACAAGTTCTATGATCTGATGAAACCAAAATTGAGCTTTGTTGCCACAAACTAAATACAAAGTTTGAACATTGCCGATTATCAAAATCACACCTTCCCCACCATGAAGTATGATGGTAGCAGCATCATGCTATGTGGATGCAGCTGAGGGTGGCGGTTAAACTGGATGCAGCAAAATACATGGAAATTCTGGAGGAAAACGTGTTGCAGACTGCAAGAAAATTTGTTTTCTACAAGGACAATGATCACAAGCATAAATCCAAAGCAACACAGAAATGGCTTTAAAAAACAACAATGTTAATGCCAAGTCAGAGTCCAGGTCTCAATCCAATTGAAAGATTTGTGGCAGGACTTGAAAAAGGCTGTTCACTTACAGTCCACATGCAACCTCAAAGAGATTGAGCTCTGCAAAGAAGAATGGATAAAAACCTTGCAGTGCCCAGATGTGCAAAGCTAACAGAGATGTGGCCACACAAACTTGAGGCTGTCATGGCTGCCATGGGTGCATCTACTAAATACTGACTTGAAGGGGGGGATCATTTTGTGGTCATTATTTTGTGTTATATACGTTTAATTTATATCATTTAACAAAGATATGTTTTCACTTTGATATTGAACAGCCTTTTTTGATTGGTCTTTATAAAAAAAAAACAATTTAAATCCATTATGGGTCGATATTGTGTGATTAAAAAAATGTGAATACAACCAAAGGGTTGAATACTTTATATAGATGTTGCAAAAAGAGGATTGTTTGATAGTTATTCTTCTTACTTGTTATTCGCCACAGGGATCTCACTGTTCCAAACCAATACTTTCAGCATCATTAAAAATAACTACTGGATTTTGAGAGTTAAGAAGAATTCAGTATTACATAACAATTAATTTCAAACCTGACATGTTTAAGTATAAATTAAATACTGAATGATCTGACATTAGAGATATCATGTAAAATATGACAAGCACAAATATTCGTCACTACCATCTGTTAAGGTATTTTTGGAAGCACAGAATTCTCGTAACCCTGCCAGTGTCTCCTTGGGTTGTCTTGCCATCTGAAAGAGCTGGAGTTGCGCAATTTGATGTCATCCTTCCTCCTACTGTTCATGGACCAAACTTAGGCAATCTGCTACATGGACAAGCTTCTGATCTCCAGCCAGCTATAAGGCCAGGCAGAAGTGAATAGTTTCCAATATTATACATTTATATAACTTCTCTTCTGAACAAACAATCTGCCAGTCCTCTGCTTTGTTTTTTTCTGAAAAATATAAATATGTTAGGCTGTTCAGCCTACCCTAAAGTCTAGCTGCATACACGACAAAAAACATGAGTAGTACATTTTTTCCATCTCTTCATTTATTTTTCGAAATATTATTATTGTATCATATAAAAGAAGGACTTGAAACATGTTTCTGTACAGCTCACAACCCTTTCCAACCAAGTTGCAGTAATGATATTTTAAACAGTTCTCATAGGGAGGCCTATAAGAACAATGATTTCCTGATCAAGTCTTTAAGCAGGCAAGAAGTAGAGCACAAGTTTGTAGTTCCAGCCACCTAAAGACTATTTTGCCACCTAAAGATTAATTACCATATGCACAGAATTGTGCAAAAAAACCTGTCCTTTTCCTGTTTCTTTCAAGAATAGTTTTAATATGCAATAACCTGCATAAAGCTAAGCAACTCCCTCATCTCCCTCTAACACATACATACACATATAATATAATATAATATAATATAATATAATATAATATAATATAATATAATATAATATAATATATTCAAGTGTATGCCAATACATTTTTTTCTCTGTTTTTCAATGCTTTCAAATTCAAATCCAATTTATGTCTTATGAACCACAGGGAGAAAGAAAAGCTGCAACTATTTCTTTCAGAGGCATACTAATTAGGAAAAATGCAGTAATACTCCTCTGCAAAACAGGCCAACCAAGGAATATAGAAGACTGCAAGTAATGTAAAGGTGGCTAAGATAGTAAACAGAAAATCTGAAGGTTTATAAGCATTAGGAAATCTCTCATGAGAACAGGCCATTCATCCCAACAAATCAAACATTTCCAAAAAATGTTCAGTTCCACTTTTCCTGTTTAAGAACTTACTGTATGTTGGTATTCACTTTATTATCCTAAAAAATACTTTAATTGAGAGATGATTTAAAGAATTAGAATCAGGAGACAGAAAAAGGTTAGAAAAAAAACAAGCCAAGATCATAACCAAGAGTCAAAGAATTTAATAAATAAGTTCAAGGACATGAATCAGTACTTTTGAGAGGATCAGTAACCAAAAGTCTGTATAACCACATCCAAGATGTAAGACAGACCCAAAAAAGAATTTGTAACCAGACCGCCTGTTAACAAACAATACTAACACTGTGAATGCTGTACTAAGGGCATAAATACTATACTTTTAACCTTGACTGTACTAAGTAACCGGTCGAGACTGTGAGAATGCAGGCGAGACTCACTCAACCCTTCCCAACTGCACCCCTAAGCTGTTGTCAATGTGCTGCCAGTGTTGACCGTATACACATGCTCTTCTGTTTCGTTCACCTAGGATTTTTGTGTTTATATATTTCTGTACTTCTGTCAGTCTTCATCTTGAATATCACAATGAGCAGGAAAGGAAAGCATGCTGTGGTATCCTTTCAAGTGAAACTGGAAGCTATCAAATGGTTGGACCAGGGAGAAACATCCTTAACCCAAAATCAAAAGAAAGATTCCTTGCTGAAGAGTTTCTTCTCCAACTATCCATTTTTGTAACTGAGCTGAGTTCTTTATAAAAGTGTCATAAAAGCAAATAAACTCAAAAACTGAACTAAGATAACTCTTTTCGTCAAATAAAAAGCCATTAACCCCCATTGATCCAACCCCCACTCCCCACAAAAGGTTCAGTCTCACGTTTGTTGTCATCTTTAATGATAAATGATAATGCTTTAACACAGCAATATATTCAGTAAAATAATGTGTATTACTGATGTTAAAATGCTTGTATTGCCCATCAAAGTTCTGCCCAGAGGGCAAGAGAAAATGAGATTGAGTGGAAGAAAAGACTTGAAGAAAAAAAAAGACATAAACAAAGCAAGGTCTAAAACAGAATAACAAAAATTGACCAATTACCAAAGCCAAAAAAAGCAAGACAAGTACAAGGTCAAAAGGGATTGCAAAGTTCAAATCAGAGAAAATCAAACACAAATTGATGAATTTAAAGCACAAGGAGGGTTTTGGAATCTGGGTAATCAGATAAGGAAGTGAACTGAGCCTTTTATCCTGTTGAGTAATGACTGATACTCACAATCCCGGAAGCCATGCCCCCCAAAAAAAAAAAAAAAAACGGCTGTGGACTTTAGAATGAAGATTTCATTGAAAAACCAAAAGATTCCATCAGATTCATTAGAGTCAAAAACCCCTATAATGATATGCAGCTCAATACTACAGCCAGAAAATAACCTGTAACTAATTTATAAAGTGTCCTAGGATCCAGATAATCAGTCACCAACACAAACACAGTTGCCAGAAGGGAGTTTCACTCCAAGAAGCTCTAACTCAACAAGCATTACTGATTCAAGTGTACTTATTGAAAGTTTACATTCTCCATGAGTTTGAATCTTTTTTCTGGGGCTATTTTGGATTTCTGCCCATATTCTAAAGATTCAAATTAAATGAAGTGGAAGGCAAGTGTGTAGTGTGTAGATGAGTACAAAATTGTTTCAGACACAGGAAGCAGAGGGTTATGTTGTGAGGAGCCTTATCAAAATTATCTGATGTTAAGAATGGCTTTCCACAGGTTTCAGTGCTATAGCTGCTGCTATTTTTTAATATATATAAAGGATTTGGAAGGGAATATAAATAATAAGCTGGTTAAGTCTGTAGATGATACCAAGCTACGTGGATTGGCAGAAAATCTTGAATCTGTTGAGTCATTAAATGGAGACTTGGACAGCATACAAAACATGAAAAGACATTTACTATATCGTAAGTAAATGAAAAGTATTACATGTAGGAAGTAAAAATGTGAGATCTGAATATACAATGGTAGTTCTGAAAGTTGAAAGTGCACTTTATGAGAAGGATTTAGAAGTCATAGTGGACTCAACACTATCAACTGCCAAACAGTGTTGAGAAGCCATTAAGAAGGCTAACAGAATGTCAGGTTATATAGCACGATGTGTGGAGTACAAGTCTAAGGAGGTTATGTTCAAGTTTTATAATGGACTGGTGAGGCCTTATCTGGAGTACTGTGTGCAGTTTTTGTCTCCAGTCTACAGCAGAAGAAAAAGTCCAGAAAAGATCAACTAGGCTGATTCCAGAGCTACAGGGAATAAGTTATCAGGAAAGATTTAAAAATGCTGAGCCTTTTCAGTTTAAGCAAAAGGTGATTAAAAGGAGACATGATTGAGATATAAAATTCTGAAGTGTATTAGTACAGTGAACTAGAGACTGTTACTTTAAAATGAGTTCATCAAGAATACGGGGACACAGTTGGAAACTTTCTGAGGGTATATTTTCCATAAGAGAACCATAGACGTATTGAATAAGCTATCAAGCAGTGCGGTAGACTATAGGACTTTAGGGACTTCCAAAACTAAACTTGATATTATTTTGGAAGAATAATGTACATAGGACTGGCGAGCTTTGTTGGTCTGATCGGCCTATTCTCATCTAAATTCTTCTAATGTTCTAATGTCCCGGTTAAGTGACTAATTGTGAGTCAAGAGTCAGCCAGAGTTGGTTCCTACCTTAATCACAACACCGAATACGCTCTAAATAAGCCTATTCAGGAAAAGTAATGCAGAAATCAAAAATCAAGAAATTGGAAGTAATGGAGCTAAAGTTCTCATAAACAAGGATGAATAGTTCTGTGTAAATGTGGAAAAATGAAGTGTTTATTTATACCCTAATAATACTGAGAGTCGTAAATATTAGTCTTTGAGTAAAAGCAAATAATGAACATTAAATTGTCAATTCTGGTTTCTGTTCATTTATACTAGAATCGATACTTTTAATTTTTAATTGTAAAACAAACAAAATAGAAGTTAACTAGTTTTGATTTGTTAATTCCACTTTTGAACTGCTTGCAGCCCTGGGCTAATAGAAAATCATTTTTAGAGTTTTAAGTTTTAAATGCCCTAGAAAATGAATTAGCATGTTCTCATCTGAGTAACTGTCAGTATGAATTTTACATTTTTTGTTTTGTAAGAGATTAAACAGACCATTCCAGTAATCACTCCCCTGTGATATTGTTTAGCCCTTTAAATTTAATGCTGTTTTTGGTGGGTTGTGCGGACTTTATGCAAAAGAGACTACATTTGACTGTGTATGATGAACACCAAGCACTCCTGTCATTCATCCTGTATAGCATCGCCAACATACCTGTTTACAGAATAATAATTTAATTCTTCATTATTTGTAGTCAGCTGTGCTTTTTGCATTTAAAAGAGACAGAAAAATGGTCTAAATTACAAATTTGATAATGAACAGGCCACTAACATAAAAATGCACCAGAAAAGTAAAATATATCACCTAATACGCTACATAAACATTGTTGTTTTTCCAAACAATATTGGAGAAATGAGGTAAAAATGTCTAGAATTTTAATCATTTTAATTGTGTATGCTCCAGTAACTCGGCATTTAAAGATGCCTGAGCCCATAAAACACTTGAAGCTCTAATGTTTTAAATTATAAATAATGAAAGCAGACATTTTTTATTTTACTAAGACTAACATTTGGAGCTGCTAGGCATTGTTTTATACACTGTGGTTGCAAATTTCTTCACAGTAGGGTAGCCAGGAAACTAAATGTGAAGGAAAACTATGTACCATGATAATTTAAGATTCATTAAAAGATTAGCAGCATACAATAAATATGTTCCCAATAAACAAATACTGAAATGTTTGTGACATTGGAATATTGCTTTAGATCGAGTAGGTAGACAAGGTGAGCGGAATAAGAGGATTAAGGGAGAATTTAACTGAGAACATATCAACAGTTCAGGAGGCTAAGTATTGCTCTGGACAAAATCCTGTAAACATACTTTACTGAGGTGGAAGATATAGAAAGAGAATGGTAATGGAAACTAATTTCGAAAATCTTTACAATTAAATGTTTCTAAATGTATTGGTGGCATATTCACTAGACACTGCTAGATGTTAATGAAGTGATTTCAAAAATTAACAAATAAATGAATGAGGCATTCTGTTTGTTTGGTCTGTGCTCTAAATAATTACCCTGCTAGGTTCTTTAATTTGAAAAGATGTAGTATTTTAAGGGAATAAGTATAGCCCTGAAATGTATATAAACATATGGAAATCTGATTCTAATTTTAAGGTCACCTAATCTAACAAATAACTTTGACAAGTTACATTTTGCAAGTATTTTTCTAACAAAAATGCAGCATACTATGGTGATAAAAAGTAATTTCACTCCTTCCTTCCATACCTGGTGCTGCCCACTTTTATAGATTTAACTTCATAGAAGTATTCCTTTAGGTAAGTCTCTTAAGTAGACTAGGCAGGGATCTTTACTCACTCGCTTCAATAGAACTGCTAAGGCAGTGTACAACCACAGCTCATTTAATTTCTGAAAATTGTCCTTTCACAAAATTCAAAAGCTTAATTAATATATTTATTTATTTTGGATTTATTTATTACAGATGATGTCAAATTTGCTCAAGTGTTCTTTCGGACATTTTGGAATTCATATTTAACTCTTTGACAAGCTGTGAAGGTACAAATCAGCATTTAAATCCAAGCTAAGCACTAGCTACTTTAGTCAAGGATACTCTGATTAAAGCTTGTAATTAGGATGTTTATATTTCAACTGTACTTTTTAGTCATTTGCTCAAAAATAAAAGCTTGGTAATCATTATGAATTCTTATTCATCTTCCTGTTTTTTCAGTATCCTGCTGTGATACTTTGTCCTGTGGTACACAAAAGAATTGTATGCTCGCAGTCTCATACTTTATCTCAAGCTTAAAAACAGGGATTGGAGAAGGTAGGGAAATTATAATGCACATTACTGAGAAACTTTAAAAATAGAAATCTGGCAAGATAGGTCTACTTTGTGAGTCAAGACAAAAGGAGCAAAGCAAAATATGATTGACAGTGTGTGTCTCGAAGGTTTTAATTATCAAAAGAGCCTGGTGCTCCAGAAATTTCTAAAACTGCCAGTTTGTCTCTAATATATATTTTTTATTTTAGGTAGTGAAGAGGTGAGCTGTGGGACTAAGTAGAAATTGCTGTTACCTTTACAGAGGTTCCTTACTTTGCAGAATAAATATAACACCAGTATACCATCACCATCACTTGCAGAAGTTCTGTGATTCTGCACTTATGGGGTGAACTGACAAGAGGGATGAGGGAGAGTATAGGAGTCAGGTTGAGAACTTTGTTTTTTGGTGCAAAAAGAATTGTCTGGAACTGAGTACCAGTAAAACCAAGGAACCAGTTATAGACTTTCACCACATCAAACAGCCTCTATGTCCAGTCACTATCCAGGGAGTGAATGTGGAGGTGGTGCATTCCAACAAGTACTTGTCGGTCCACATTAATGACTGGCTGGACTGGTCTTTCAACACAGGGGATCTATAAAGAAAGGACATAGCAGACTTTGCTTAATGTGACAAGTGACATCCTTAACATCTTCTACAACTCTGTGATGGCCAGTGTGATTTTCTACACTGTGGTGTGCAAAGCTAGTAAAATCAATTTAAGAGAGGCCCACTGAATTAACAAGTTACTTAAAAAGACAGTTTTAGTTATTGGACACATTCTGGATCCCCTGGAAGCAATAGCAAAAGAGAAAATTAAATAAAACTGAGTGCCATTATAAACAATGCTGAACGTCTTCTCTCTGACACACTAACACTGAGGACTTTTTTTAGCCTTTGAATTATTCAGCAGACGTGTTTCAAACACTGCTGGGCCTCACCATGCCAACAGCAATATGCCTGTATAATGCCTCACTGTGACTACTCTTTTTAGCTTTAGCCAGGTCAGAAGTTTCTTTATTTATAGTCATTCTGACAGGAATTTGTTTGTCATAATATAATATAATATAACATAATATAATATAAGATAATACTAGGGTGGCTTTGCCCCATGGTCACTTCTCTTGCCATCTTCTGGGGGCGGGTGATAGGTACCCACTATCACATGGCTGAGCTGCTCGAAGGGCGTTGGGGTTCTCTTCTGTTACAGAAAGCGATTGTATTAAAAGAGTTGGTATATAGAAGAGTATGCAGGGTGTGGGAGGAAGACGGTTTGGTCCTGTTATTATAGATAAAAAAACAGTTACTTGAGTATTTCACTACAACTGTCTATTTTTTGAATAAAAAAGTAAAACATAATAAAACATAATAAAAATGAAACTAAAAAAAAATTACATTAAATTAAATTATGAATTACTTATCCTATAACTTACATTCTAGAAACGTTGTTTTTTGCTTTTCTGTTCACATCTTGTTTGGGATATTTTTTCCGTTTATTGGATGATTCTCTTTGTTCTTGACTTTTATTGTATGCAGCTCTTTTTTGTTCATTTTCTCTTTTTCTGTGTTCATTATCAGCTCTTGCTGCTCTTTTTCTATCACAATCTAAAATATGACGTTCATGAATAAATAATTTGCTTTTCTTTTCTACCTTGCCATTATAACTGACTGTGTTGAAGCATGAGTTAGCACTGAGAGTGTCACGGGTCGTAAAAGTAGAGAATGTGTGTAGTAGAAGTAACGGTTGGGTAAGCTGTGTGGAGGGGAGTGATCAAGGCTGAATATCGTGGACATGATGAAAAATGTTTTAAATATAATATAATACTAGGGGGCTTCGCCCCCTGCTCGCTTTGCTCGCCAACCCCCGTGTTTGGTTTTCCGGATACACACTTTTAATACTCGACATTAATATGACAATCAAATCTTTTTAGCAAATACGGGTTATTTGGTACAATCATTGAATTATCGATCATCACAATTTTTCCATCTTTCTTTCCGTGATAAGTGTGTTGTTCATGACGATTATCTCTTCGGCGATAATCTGGAAAGCCAGCCTTAGTCATATCTGTTGTTTGAACGAAAGCTTTTGGAAATTTTTTTAGATACTTTCTTTCTTTCGACTCCCAACATGCTGAATCTTTTAAATAAGGTCCATGAGACATGTGTTTAATGACTTTGTACCATAATTTAAGATAGGTTTCTCTGTTTGGAATTTCAGCACAGACAAAACGATCTACATCATCAGCAGTTAATAATTTTTTTTGCAAAGTAACCAATAAATGAATGTGCGGTAAACCCCGTTTTTGAAATTCGATCATGTAAATGTATGCTTGGATTTGACCAAACACTGTTTCGAGTTCATTCGATAAAATTTAGACTTTCTGATAAAACAATGTACTTACAAAAGTCGGAATATCCTGAGCCGATGTAGCCGGTGGCATTATTTTCATGAATCTCCGGATTTCTGGACATTGTGGATTGCATGTCATTGTAATAAATAAATCTGGCCGACCGATAGTTCTGGATATTACATTGCATCATGATATAATTGTTGCAATGCTCTTGGACTACCTTGATATGATGATGGTAATATTAATGCTTTACCTATTTTGAATTTGTCTGAACTACTGATATGTGAATTTTGAACATGAGCAATTAGACCTTGCATATGTTACGTTCTAAGATTTGCTTGATTCGATTTAATAAAGAAGAGACGATTAGCTTCGACGTTTAGATACGCATTGATAATGTAATGTTGCGTTAGACATTAAAATGAGAGAAGTGGGTTAAATACATTGGAATGTATTGCTCGTTTTTCCCCAAAATATTGTGTTGGTGTTATTTGTTTTTCTGAATTTGTGTGTTTCATATTGTACGACCATCCTGTTTCTCCATCTGGGAAAAGCAAAGGAAAGAGTAATGGAGCGGAATGTGGTGAATTATTAGATAGAAATGTCGATTCATGTTTTATTTTTGAATAAACAAAAATATCTACTATGTTTTGATATTTCTGTCTTTCAAAACTATTATCGCTGATAATTCGTCACATGTTAATTTATTATATTTGTGTGCATGGTTTTTCTGATTCACATAGAAATCCAAGAAAACTTCTTTGTCTGTGTTTTGCAGATAAATTTTGTGTAAAGTGCGATACTTTTGGACGTATGGATTTGTATCCATTATTGGCTGTATAATTTCTAATATGTCCAATCGTTTAACTCATTCGATTCTATGTTGCATTGCTTCTCCGTAATCATAAATATACACCTGACCGAATTGTGGTTTCTTCGAAATTAAACTTGTCGTTGCTTTAATTGTTGCTGGACCACAGATTCTCATAACGTATGGTCCATTCTTATGTAAATCTATGTTTTGAGCATTGAATGATGCAAATGCGAAAAGATTATTGTAGACTCGGATATTTTGCCTGTAGTATTTGTGGATTTTACTTTCCCCAAACATCAAATCTTTTAATTCTCTTGGATACGCCTCCTCGTTGTGTATAAACACTACTTTTCCCTGATGGCAACACGAATTACACCTATGTCTATATATTCGATCTCTATTCACCTTTCCATTATTTCTCCGAGTAATAATTTCTCTTTGTTTGCGCTAATACGATCTTTACTTTCTTTTTTTTGACACTTTCGTTTTTTTCTGCTTTCATATTCTGTATCTTGCTCTGCATGTGTATCGTGCCTACGTTTTTTTTGAGTCTTTTGAATTCCACTGTTTTCATTATCTCTAACCTGCTCTGCATGTGTTTGGCCCCCTTGTGTTTTAACCTCTTTATGACGTTTTACTTTGTTTTCTACTCTTTGTCTTTTATTTCTGACCTCGCTTTGTCCTGCTTTTTTTTCAATTACACCTGGTCCGTGGTAACCTAGCCACAGGGGATGCACAAACCAGTGTGTTTCTGCGTGCCGGTCCCAAGCCCGGATAAATGGGGAGGCTTACATCAGGAAGGGCATCTGGTGTAAAATTTTGCCAAATCAATATGCGGACAACAATACAAATTTCCATACCGGATCGGTCGAACCCCGGGTTAACAACAAACACCACCAGTACTGTTAGCCAACAGGGTGCTGGTGGAAATTGGGCTACTGTTGGCTGAAGAAGAAGAAGAAGAAGAAGAGGGGGGAGACGTGTCCGGAGGCAGGAGGAGAGGAGGAAATTAAAGACAGTGGAACTGAGGGTAGGAACTTAAATGTTGGCAGTATGACTGGTAAGTGGAGAGAGTTAGCAGATATGATGGAGAGAAGGAGGGTTGATACAGTATATTGTGCATGCAAGAGACTAAATGGAAGTGGAATAAGGCCAGGTGGATTGGAGGTGGATTCAAATTGTTCTATCATGGTGTGGATGGGAGGAGAAATGGGGTAGGAGTTATTCTGAGGGAACAGTATGTCAAGAGTGTTTTGGAGGTGAAAAGAGTGTCAGGCAGAGTAATGATTATGAAGCTGGAAATTGCAGGTGTGATGATGAATGTTGTTAGTGCATATGCACCGCAAGTTGGGTGTGCAATTGGTGAGAAAGAAGATTTTTGGAATGAGTTGGATGAAGTGATGAACAGTGTACCCAAGGGACAGGTCAATGGGCATGTTGATGAAGGGAACAGTGGAGATGAGGAGGTGATGGGTAGGTATGGTGTCAAGGAGAGGAGTTAAGAAGGTCAGAGGATAGTGGATTTTGCCAAAAGGATGGACTATGGCTGTGGTGAATATGTATTTTAAGAAGAGGGAGGAACATAGGGTTACGTACAAGAGTGGAGGAAGATGCACACAGGTATATTACATCCTATGCAAAAGAGTTGATCTGAAGGAGATTGAAGACTGCAAAGTGGTGGCAGGGGAAAGTGTAGTTACGCAGCATAGGATGGTGGTCTGTAGGATGATGTTGGAGATCAAGAAGAGGAAGAGAGTGAGGGCAGAGCCAAGGATCAAATGGTGGAAGTTGAAAAAGGTAGACTGCAAGGTTGAGTTTAGGGAGGAGGTGAGACATGCACTGGGTGGCAGTGAAGAGTTACCAGGCAGCTAGGAAATTATAGCAGATGTAGTAAGGGTGACAGCTAGAAGGGTGCTTGGCTTGACATCTGGAAAGAGGAAGGAGGAGAAGGAAACCTGGTGGTGGAATGAGGAAATACAGGAGAGTATACTGAGGAAGAGGATAGCAAAGAAGAAGTGGGATAATCGGAGTACAATGAGATAAGGCGCAAGGTGAAGAGAGAGGTTGGAAAGGTAAAAGAAAAGCCATATGATGAGTTGTATGAGAGGTTGAACACTAAGGAGGGAGAAAAGGACCTGTACCGATTGGCTAGACAGAGGGACCGAGCTGGGAAAAATGTGCAGCAGGTTAGGGTGATAAAGGATAAAAATGGAAACGTACTCACAAGTGAGGACAGTGTGTTGAGCAGATGGAAAGAGTACTTTGAGAGGCTGATGAATGAAGAGAACAAGAGAGAGAAGAGGTTGGATGATGTGGAGATAGTGAATCAGGAAGTGCAACGGATTAGCAAGGAGGAAGTAAGGACAGCTATGAAGAGGATGAAAAATGGAAAGGCCGTTGGTTCAGATGACATACCTATGGAAGCATGGAGGTGTTTAGGAGAGATGGCAGTGGAGTTTTTAACCATTGTTTAATGGAATCTTGGAAAGTGAGAGGATGCCTGAGGAGTGGAGAAGAAGTGTACTGGTGCCAATATTTAAGAATAAGGGAGGATGTGCAGGACTGCAGTAACTACAGGGGAATAAAATTGATGAGCCACAGCATGAAGCTATGGGAAAGAGTAGTGGAAGCTAGGTTAAGAAATGAGGTGATGATTAGTGAGCAGCAGTATGGTTTCATGCCAAGAAAGAGCACCACAGATGCAATGTTTGCTCTGATAATGTTGATGGAAAAGTTTAGAGAAGGCCAGAAGGAGTTGCGTTGCGTCTTTGTGGACCTGGAGAAAGCATATGACAGGAAGCACTTGCACTGGGTGTGACCAAGATGGATAGGATTAGAAATGAGTACATTAGAGGATCAGCTCAAGTTGGACAGTTGGGAGACAAACTCAGAGAGGCGAGATTGCGTTGGTTTGGACATGTGCAGAGGAGAGATGCTGGGTATATTGGGAGAAGGATGCTAAGAATAGAGCTGCCAGGCAAGAGGAAAAGAGGAATGCCTAAGCGAAGGTGTATGGATGTGGTGAGAGAGGACATGCAGGTGATGGGTGTAACAGAGCAAGATGCAAAGGACAGAAAGATATGGAAGAAGATGATCCGCTGTGGCAACCCCTAACGGGAGCAGCCAAAAGAAGAAGAAGAAGACACCTGGTCTATGGTGATTATTTTCCCTTTTTTCGACTAATAATTTCCGTTTGTTTGTGCTACTGCGATCTTTACTATCTTTTTTTTGATATTTTCCTGCTTTCATATTCTTTAACTTTCTCTGCATTTGTATCAAGCTAACAATTTTTTTGAGCCTTTTGAATTCCACTGCTTTCATAATCTCTAACATGCTCTGCACGTGTATCGCGCCAACGTTTTTGAACGTCTTTATGAAGTTCTACTTTGTCTTTTACTCTTTTTGTTTTATTTCTGAGCCTGAATGGACCTGCTTTTTTTCAATTCCACTTTTTCTGGGCTGATTGTTACTTTCCTTATTTTCTGAATTTGCACATAGATTATTCTTTTTCTTTTTTGCATTTTTTTCTCTCCAACGCTTTTGGGTCTCTTTTCTCCGTGCTGCTCCTTCTTCTTTGATTATTCGTTGACGTTTCATCTATGACGTATTGTCCTTATACGCTTTATATGTGCTGAGAGCCCTAGGTCTGTGCCTGCTAAAAGCTTTTATACAACTGAGTGTTTTGCTGCCCGTTGCCTTATTTGATGTTGATTGCAAGTAGGGTGTGTCTTGCAAGAATCTCATGTTCTACGTTCCCACAAGAGGGTCCTGGGTCAATCTCTTGGCACAAAGTCTCATGTTTAAGGTCCCCGTGAGACGCTCCGTGGCCAATCTCTTTCGTCTCGTGGGTCTTTTAAGTGTCTTCTGTGAAGATCACGTCTCGTCTCCCTAGTCTCTCCTTCCCAGGATTTTTTTTATAATAGAGAGATATGTATTTATTGAGCCTTCTATAAAAGGAGATATTTCCATCTTGGGACAAACAAAGGAAGTCAGTCAGTCAGTCAGTCTATATATCAATCTGTCTATCAGATGTATGGTGAAGAACTTTGTGATACACTGCTCAGATTTTGCGAGAGAACCAGGTGACCTTTTGTTCATAATATACTGTAAATTCATGTTAGATGACACAACTAGAATATTGATTATTGACCTTTGGCCCTGTGATAAGTGTATAAGTTTAATATATCACTGTGCTCTGTGCAAATATATTTTATAAATCTACTTTTCTTTCTACTGACATGCACAATTGACACCTTTAGCACAGGGCCTCATCATTTAGAACTGCTAGGCAAAGCATCAGACAAGGCAGATAATGACAACTGGGGAAACATGCACTATTTTTCATCTGTCAGAGTCAGCATGAAATTGTATCCTCTTTGCCTTGTTTGGAATTGTATTATTCACCTAAGCGGGGGCCTGCACATGAAGAAAGAGTATAAAGCCTTGGAACATTGCCAAGCACACCTTTAAAGCCAACGGATGGGAGATAACGTCATCCGATCCTGAAAATCCTTCCAACGCAGTGTCGAAAATGGCAGACTCTACACATCGGGCCCCCACTCCCGAAATGGGTTCTTGCCTTTGGCTTCCTTCATCTGTTATGCAGTGTAAGCTGTCATTAAAGAAAGCTAAGTAATTTCTCCTATGTGATTTCTTACCGCCGTATCACTAAGGGAGGGGTATCACCTTGAAATATCATATCTATATAGATTTGGGTTATCTAACACGTCGCAATTACAAAAGAATTCATTCCAGCAAAGGAGCTATTGCCCCCTGCTGGATACAGGCCCTAGGTACACTTTAGAGGAACGTTGTGTTAGAACATGGGGTAATCTATAATCTAGTACAGAAATCCCATATAACTTCAGAATTACAAATGAGCTGGTTATTCTACTAAATCATACTGGTCTAGGTATCTCTTCTGGAACCTGGTGCTCCAGAACTTTCTTAAGCTCAGAGTTAAACTTTCTGTAGTGAAGATAGAAGCTGCAGAACTAAGCAGAAATTGCAGTTTTTAATAATATAATATTACTTATTTATTGTGCTTCTAAAAATGGCCAAATTTTCCCCAGGGGCAAATAATCTAAGTCAGTAGGCCAGTCTATTTATCTATCTGGCTGTTTGTTAATGTATGCACTGCTCAAACTCTGTGATTTTGGTCATGATATGGATTTACATTAGAGGACACAAATAGAATGTTGATCATTGACCTTTGCCCTTGGGCACACTTAATGAGGAACTTTGCGTTCGAACATTGCTTCATTATGGGCAATCCATTGCTAGTAAAGAACTTTTGTGTAACTTTAGAATTATGAATGGGCCGGCTATTCTAGCAAAACATACCTGTTCAGGTATGTCTATTATTCCCGTCATGAAAGTCAAAGTTTCCAGTCGGAATGACAAAGTCAATTGGGGTTTTTATCGCCCAGTCCAATTATTTGCTGCAACTGAAAATCATTGAGATACCCCTGTTTCCCCAGAAACAAACAGGTTCTTAATTGTGCGCATGCCAACATCCACTTAGTACTTTATCCATAGGGCTAATACAGAGTGTAAAAGAAAGAACCCTGATTGAATAATCTAGTGCTGATCTAATTTTGTGAGCAAATGTATATCCAGCTACAACGTTGTATATCTAGTTGGTAGCTGTCAACATTCTGCATGAGTTTTGGCTACCTTCCCATCAAAGAGGTTGCATGTGACATCCTAACAGCCAGAGCCATCTCTAAGGTCTACTATATCTAGGTCTATCCCAACCCTTATGCCTTCACAATGTTGGTGGTGAGTCCACATGGCACAAAATCTTTATTTGTTTTTTGGCTGTTTATTATATTAATTACCTAGTGATTATTGTTTTTAAATTGCTTATTACTGCTTTTATTTAAACAACATAAAACATATATACTGTATCACAAAAAAAATCATTATTTGTCAGCCAATATCTTAAAGTCAGATATTTACTTTATGCTCACCTTCTGTCCTGTGCTACTCTGTTTGCATTTTCCTCCCTTCATACCAGGTTCACCTGCCACTGTAAATGAAGGTAAGATGTGGCAAACTCTTTTCTTGTCTGTAGCTTGTCAGGGTTACTTAAATGGAATCAAAATCTTCAAGCATCTACCTTATCTACAGAGTATCTGTTAGGAAATATATAAAATTGAATAGCTTCTCAAATCATTGTGCTGTTAAAAAAGAGAAATGGTACTGTATATATTTTTGAGTAATTAAAAAACATACTGTATTTTATATTATTCTGTATTTTGCATCTTGTAAAAGTACAAATGCTTTTAGAATTTAAGTGCACTGCCTTTAGAGTGTGCACCCGTTAAAAGGTCAGTAAAACACATAGACATCACTATGCCATATTTATACTCATATACTCAGACCTAAGATATCCCACTAGCTGTCCCTTTAATGTCAACTCTTCACAGTGAGGCATCCAAGTTAAGAGTGCCTTAATTCTGATCTGCTCTTGTATAACTGCACTTGAAAACATATTGCCTTTACAACATCCTAAAAGAATTGCTGAACCTTGTGAAACACATGGCCCTCAGGTGTTATTCAGTGAAAAGTCTAGAAGGTGAGGAGGTGAAGGAGGTGAATATTGATGTAGTGATGACAGCAGGTGCAGTATCACAAGGTGTCTTTGTTTCTGAAGTTGTCTTTATTCTTGAGGCAATTTATCTCTGCCAGATTACCAGCTATGTTTTGGTAAAAAAAAGAAATAGGTTGATTGCACCCCTCAAAGGAAGTGTTGGGGCCCTTCCTGATGTCACTGTTTATGATATACATAAGGGAAGGTGTCTTTATTCTAACCTCAAGACACAGGAGGAGTATTGGGACAGTCTTTGTTGGTAGACATTTTTTATTTTTTATAAACTGCTCAAAAAATTAAAGGAACACTTTGAAAACACATCAGATCTCCATGGGAAAAAAATCCTACTGGATATCTATACTGATATGGACTAGGTAATGTGTTAGGAATGAAAGGATGCCACATTGTTTGATGGAAATGAAAATTATCTACCTATAGAGGGCTGAATTCAAAGACACCCCAAAAATTCATTGCATCAACTCAAAAACATACTCAGTAGTTTGTATGGCCCCCATGTGCTTGTATGCATGCTCCTAATGAGATGACGGATGGTGTCCTGGGGGATCTCCTCCCAGATCTGGACCAGGGGATCACTGAGCTCCTGGACAGTTTGAGATGCAACCTCGCAGTGTCTGATGGATCAAAACATAATGTCCCAGAGGTGTTCTATTGGATTTAGGTCAGGCGAGCGTGGGGGCCAGTCAATGGTATCAATTCCTTCATCCTCCAGGAACTGCCTGCATACTCTAGCCACATGAGGCCAGGCATTGTCGTGCACCAGGAGAAACCCAGGACCCACTGCACCAGCATAGGGTCTGACAATGGGTCCAAGGATTTCATCCTGATACCTAATGGCAGTCAAGGTGCCATTGTCTAGTCTGTAGAGTTCTGTGCGTCCCTCCATGGATATGCCTTCCCAGGCCATCACTGACCCACCACCAAACCAGTCATGCTGAACGATATTACAGACAGCATAACATTCTCTATGGCTTCTCCAGACCCTTTCACGTCTGTCACATGTGCTCACGGTGGCCCTGTTCTCATCGGTGAAAAGCACAGAGCGCCAGTGGTGGACCTGCCAATTCTGGTATTCTATGGCAAACACCAATCGAGCTCCATGGTGCCGGGCAGTGAGCTCAGGGCCCACTAGAGGACGTCGGGCCCTCAGGCCACCCTCATGAAGTCTGTTTCTGATTGTTTGGTCAGAGGCATTCACAACAGTGGCCTGCTGTAGGTCATTTTGTAGGGCTCTGCCAGTGCTCATCCTGTTCCTCCTTGCCCAAAGGAGCAGATACCGGTCCTTCTGATGGGTTAAGGACCTTCTACGGCCCTGTCCAGCTCTCCTAGATTGACTACCTGTCTCCTGGAATCTCCTCCATGCCCTTGAGACTGTGCTGGGAGACACAGCATACCTTCTGGCAATGGCATGTATTGATGTGCCATCCTGGAGAACTTGGACTACCTATGCAACCTCTGTAGGGTCCAGGTATCGCCTCATGCTACCAGTAGTGACACTGACCATAGCCAAATGCAAAACTAGTGAAAAAGCAGTCAGAAAAGATGAGGAGGGAAAAATGTCAGTGGCCTCCACCTGTTAAACTATTCCTGTTGTGGGGGACGTCTCATTGTTGCCCCTCTAGTGCACCTGTTGTTAATTTCAGTAACACCAAAGCAGTTAAAACTGATTAGCAACCCCCTTTGCTACTTAACTGACCAGATCAATATCCCAGAAGTTTCATTGACTTGACGCTATACTCTAAAAAGTGTTCCTTTAAGTTTTTTTGAGCAGTACAGAACCAATATTGATGTATTCACAAAAAAGCAGCTTGGAGAAATGACTGATTTTACAAATGACTAAAACATAGAATATATCTAGTTAAAGTTAATAACGGTACAAATCATAACACTAAACTGAAAAAGAACCTTTTTCCTAGAGAACTTAGAGAAAAAGCCCTTCTGCCTCTGTAATCCTGTCTTCACAGCTTCTGGGCTACTCTCTGTCACACTTGTCCACTCCTCAAATACTCCAAGGCAATTTTTTTTCACTTCATTTTCTCTCTCTCAAAGTTTTACACAGCTCATCATTCCTCCAGTAAGCTTTAGCTGACTCCTCTGGATTAGATTGATTCCTTCTCTGGTCTGGGGCGAGGTTAAACCTTTTCCTGAATTCATTTCTGTGTGAAATCCAGGACTAATCTATAGTAAGGGATGGCCCTTCTTTGCCTAAAGGAACCCCAGGAAATGGCCACATCAGCAGCTGATGGTTACCCTTTATGGGACAGGTCTCTCAGGCTGTCCACCCTTAGGTCTCTTGACCTCTAGCTTCTTAAATGAATCTCCTCACAATGTTTCTTGACTGGCATTCTCAGTGTCTCACCCGACACAGACCAAATATTTCTGGCACCTGCTACAGTAAGTCATATTGTTCTGCCAGATAAAAAATAGGCAGGCCAAAAAAAGCAAGAAAGAGCACTGATCAGGAAATGAATCTTACAAGAATTGCAGTCAAAATCGGCAGAGGTAAAAACCTAAGAGAAAAAAATTAAACAAAATAACCAGCACCTAAAATTATCAAATAGAAACCATAGTTGAAAAGTCAAGCAAAAATTGTAGCACCCTAAACAAATTTAAATACTTGCTGATTTTGACAGATTTGATACAATATACAAAAACTTGGACACCAGAAAAATGTTCTATTTCTGCAGTGCACTGCTGCTACCAAAAATATGACTGTTAGAATATGCACAAAATTACAGTGCTTGCAATAAAAACAAAAAATAAGAGATGGTGATAAGTAAGTTTCTTAATAGGACAACAAAAATAACAGCTCATGCAGCTCATTTTGTCTGCATCTGTGCCCTTGAGGGCTGTTCTTTTGAGACATTATGCTGGGTCAACCACGTCCTACTGATGCATGCCACACAAAGCCATGTTTCTCCTTTTACCAGAGTGGTTCTCCCTATTTAAAAGGGGTTTTATACTTTGCCTCTCTCTGCCTGGTACCAATACGGAGATGCTTCAAGGCAACACCCAGATGGCAAATGGGAAAAAAGGTATGAAAGGACCTCCATAAGAGATATAGAGATAGTAACCAGTTATAACAACTAAGTAGTTACTACAATTTGGTAAACTTTGTCATACTTGGTGCTCCAGCTAGTCTAGGAACTGAGAAAGACTGCTATTTCAAGACCTGACTTGGAGAACTGCCTGGACAGATGAAGTCTTTTTCTCAGCTGTTCAGTGACAAACATTGCAGCATCCCCTTCAGATGTAGGACAGAAGGTCAACATCCTTTCTTTACTTGCATGGAACACAGGTCATTGGCTTAAATAGCCAGGGCTAGGCACTGTTGTTGTCAGTAAAGAAGTTTCTGTTTCCATGATAGGCCCCTCTTCTGAATGCAGTCTCTGTGCCTTAGCTGATAAGATTGTCAATCCCTGATCAAGTAACATTACAGAGACATCTCTTATAGGCACCAGCTGGATACCCAAGTTCAAACAAAGAGCCATAATTCTACTGACAACCATGAAGGACAGAACTTTGCACCAATTGTCAACCAAAAGGATGGGCATATGTACACCCAAGAAATCAATGACAAGATCTCTATTCCTTCCTTTAAAATCCCTTGCAAAACCCAGATCATATCTCTTCTCATCAAGCTCATTACTCTCCTCCTGGTCATTATTCTGTCTGTCCATAGCTGAACCCCATAGTCTATAGGGTGTGACCATTACAGAGGTGGGAGAAATCCTTTTTACTCCGAAGGGCAACTGTGCTGGACTGGAAGGGTGAAAGATTTGTCTCTATTTGACGAGGGTGCCCTTAGTCCAAACCTTGCTAAGACAGCAAGTGCATGAGCAGAGAAAGACCGTATACTTAAAAGCCACACCTTTGTCTTGCTGAAAACAGTAACTGACTGATCACCGGTTGCCCAAAAGATGTGATTTTGCTGGCAACAATTGAACAAACATGATGTGTTTGAACCTCAAAGAGAAACTGCAGTACAGCCCACAAACAGAAGGTGTGACCAAGGCAAAGAAGGAGACAAGCTCCTGAAACAAAGAAATAAAGTGCTCGAATGATTCATGCACTTATGTGGAGAAAGCCAAACAGCAAAAGAACCAAAGCATCACATACACCAAATCATAAGTACACCTGCTTTGATTACAAGAACTATTAATTGTAACTTAGTAGTTAGGACAAAACCAGCTAATGTATGAAGTTTATGATGATAATAATTCAACTTTATTGTCATTGTACAGGTATTATGGTATTGGTGTCACTTTAAATGAAAGGGAATAACCTTTTGAAAGTTCTAGATATAAGCTTCTTCTTAAATCCAATAAGTGCAGAACAGCAACTTGCACATACTCACACCCAGAAACTCTGTGTGAGGGGTGGAAAGCCAGTGTACACTATCTATGAGTAAATGAATGCCATGGTGGAGGCAACAGAAGTTTCATAACCAACCCAAGAAATTATTCATGTTAGCCACATAAATCGAAAGATCAGAATCCATAACTTGTGTGCCATTTTCTATAGGAAAAAAAGATCTATCTAAGCCAAAAGATGAAATTTATAAGTTACATGCATTTTTGTAGTTATAACAACAGTTATAACAAGTTCAGCTAAGCTTTTATAACTTAATATTTAGTGTCATTTGTTAAAGTCTTTCATATATATATATATATATATATATATATATATATATATATATATATATATATATATATATATACAAAACATGAGGCTGAGTCTCATTACTTTAGCAAAACCAACTTTATTCAGCTTGAAACAGGAACAGCATGGTTATTTATTGTTGCGGGATCTACCACTCTCCTATAAACGGACATAGCAATCAGGCAGGGTCATGGCCAGGTTAGTGCCCAAGTAATACTGTTCCCTGCAGTTCTAATGTTCCTTAAATCACCCATCGATGACAGCTGCTCATAGTGTGACCGCGATCTTTTTGGATTTGTTTTCACGGCGAGCTGCTACAGCACTGGGAGCCTGCGGTTGCCCTATGGGCTGTCTTCCACAAACGCGTCAATCGCGCTTCAGGACACTCTTCTGCAAGTGGTCCCATAGGGGGGAGCCCCAAAAGAGTTTAGAAATCTTACAATATATATATTTTTTTGGAAAATCTAGAGACTGGAAAAGGGACAAGATACAAAATCTTTATTACTGTACTGCTTTATTACTGACTGCTACAAACAGAAGACCTTATTCAGAAGGGGTTTGTCAACAGCTGAAAAGCACATAGTTTCCGGCTGTCAAACATGGCGGTCCAATTCCCCTCTCCAGGTCAAAAGTTCAACAGCTCGGACGCAGTGACTGGAGCAGACGCAGTCTGAGGGAGAGAGGACAGGAGACTGAGCCGTAAGGTTGGCCGGGGCTTGGTGTTTTAAATGTTCTAAACCTTTTGCGAGGAGCATTTTGTGCAGAAATCCTGCAAGCCTGCAGCTGATCCTGCAAAGGGGATGAGTAAGAGTGGTTTTTCCTCTCATTGAAATAGTGTTTAAGAGGGAGTTTCTGAAAGGGCAGCTATGTTTCTTTGCCATAGGTTTACTGTTTAACAGAGAGACAGGTCACACTATGTGGGAAGAAAAACGGAGCAGGGAACTACTGAACTGCACATGAGTGACATCAGTCACAATATATATTGCAACAAGTGTGTTTGGGTTATTTGTTGAAAAATAGTCTATTGAGATGCCAAACCACAACAAAGAAAGTGTTTAATGTAGACTTTAGCCAATTTGTGAACCTCATTCTTAAATTTTATAAATCTCTTTGTATTTCTGAAGTACCCACTGGAGAGTGAAACAGGGATCCGTCACTCAACCTACATTAATTTGGTGTCCCTTAGTTGGGTGTCTTGATGTTTAAATCAATAAACAACATCACCAAAGGCAACACTGCTAATTAATTAACTAAATTATCATTCATTCCCTCTTCCTGCAAAGGGAATAGAGAAAATAAAGGCTGCATTGAAGACCTTATGCTTTAAGTGCAAATGAGGGATGAAGGCACAAAAGGGTCTCTTTAAAAAGTTCAGTACTAGTGTCTCTGAAGGAAATTGTGATAGGTGTTTTATCCCAGAAGTGACATCCAGAGGTTTAAAACAGCTTCATGGGCACTGGCACTGAATCAGTATTTGGCAGGAGTCTGAACATGGGATTAAGTCCAGGGTCAAGCAAGAGTATGAAAGAGAAAGAGGGAGAGAAATGGAAAGTGAGAGTGTGCTTGGACATTTATTCTGTAGGCATATGGGTTAGACATTCCACCACACAGTCAAATACCTGAGATCTGTATGATCGGGCCACAGAAGGGCTGCAGGGCTTTGTTATTACTGTGTTGATGATTTGTGCTCTCCCTGAGGATATCCCTTCCTCTTTCTGAGTAATTTCTGTTTACTTTTGGCCTTTTTGGATATTATTCTTGGTGCAGATGTCTGCGATGAGAACTCAGTCATGTCATTATACAATATAAAGTATGCACAGTACAAACATTAATACAATAAAAAGCAAAAAGAATATGTTATTTTTCAAAAATTTTATATTTCATGAGATGACCAAAACACAGCATCTCAGTCATTTTAAAAAATGTTCCCAACATCTCTCTTAATGTTATATATATTGGTGTCTTATTTTGTGATGAAAAAATAAAATTCTAGTGTGAAAGGAATTTAATTTTATTATAGTCTGGCAGCACAGATAATTGAATGCTGAAGATAAGAATGACTGAAAATGAACTTGAAACTGAGATATTTAGCATTTTTATGCTTTTTACTCTGACAATGACAAAAAATGTACTCGTTTTTTGAGATATGTGAAAACTAGAATGGAGTGTGAAATATAAACATATTCATTTTAATGATTACACTTAACATTCCATCATTGAATAATATTTTGTGATGATATTATTTTCAAAAGCAAATAAAACAATATTTAGCTCTTCTTCATTTCTATCTAAAATGCTGTTTTAAATGAATGAGACTTTTTAAGTCTTCATTATGTATTAAAACTAGTTCTATGAATTAGTATTTTTATGATAGGTTATAATTTTAAATATAAAATAAATATATTGAAGTAATTATAGATGAGTTAAATAGAGGAAATATACACCTGATTATTGATGAAAAATATTTGCTGGTTCTAGTCATATTTGGATATAATGTAATCTTGTAATGCATCTGGATGCATCTATTTCAGCAAAGAAAAAAGGGAAAACCCACACACAGTACAGGCATCAATCAGCTGACCACAAGGATTATATAGAATAAATGAAGAAAACCCTGTCTACTATATGTAGTGACTCACCCTCTTGTCCATCCATAAAGAGTTGGGTCTCCAAGGCAACTTGCTACCACCCATCTGCATGAAGTGACACTCCTCTATGTATAGTGTATGTTCATGGAGACCATCTGTTGCTCCCTATGAGAAAGCTGAAAAAGAGATGCCCCTTCGGTCTCAGCTTTTAAATCCCGGCTGAAGACTCACTACTTCAGTTTAGCATATCCTGACTAGAGCTGCTGATTAACTGTACAGACTGCATCTCTGTTGTTAGTCATTAGGACTTAAACATAAGTAACATGACAGTTATAATTGTATACTAACCCTCACTTATTCTGTTTTTCTTCTCGGTACTCAAATGTGGCACTTGGTGCCATGGCCCACCTGCCAAATTGTTTTGCCTGCCTAAGGAAAAGTCATCCCAGATGGAGGATCGCAGGAATCGTGGGAAAGAGGGGACCTTTCATCGAATTGGCTGGCCCAGCACTGTTTCAGCCGTGGAATGGCCAAATGGGGGAGGCAGCTTGAAGGATGAGGTCTCCAGGACTCTACACAAATCCAAATCTTATTATGGGATATATCATCTACTGTTAAATTCTGCTCTGTACTTCTAAAATTTATATTTTTTATATCTTACTATATTGAGGAATTGTTCTGTTCTGTGAACTGCATTGTATTGTATTGACCCCCTTCTTTTGACACCCACTGCAGGCCCAACCTACCTGGAAAGGGGTCTCTCTTTGAACTGCCTTTCCCAAGGTTTCTTCTATTTTTCCCTACAAGGTTTTTTTGGGAGTTTTTCCTTGTCTTCTTAGAGAGTCAAGGCTGGGGGGCTGTCAAGAGGCAGGGCCTGTTAAAGCCCATTGCAGCACTTCCTGTGTGATTTTGGGCTATACAAAAATAAACTGTATTGTATTGTATTGTATTGTATTGTATTGTATTGTATTGTATTGAAAGAGTTGCAGTTCCCTGGGTTCCATCACTCCTATCATGGAAACACATTGCTGTCTCCTCTCAGCCAGGACTTTCTGTGGCCTCCTCATTCCCCTCTTTTCCCCTTCGTACTCTGAGAGCTACCTCTACATCTGTTGGGACACCTTCCCTCTACTGATATGGGTTTCAATGCACATTTCTTCTAGGGTTTCACTCACTCTTTCTTTGAGGACCCTGCCCATCGTAGTTCTTTTCCCACATCACCATACACAATAGTATCATTAATTCCCTGCCAGTGCGGGTTCCTCTTCCTTTGGTGAAGATTTGTTGTGGGTCTTTCCTTGGCCTTGAATTACCTTGATGGTCTGCTGTGTGCTTGACTTTGAGCATCTTATAGTATATTCAGAAGGTAATTCAGGCCCTTCACTCTGCACACCTTATTATATTATAGATTTTATTTATTTATTTTATTAAAAGCAAGTAACATTCCATTCAAACAAGTCAAACTTAACAAAACTAAATTCGATTCAACCCCCACCTAAAGATTTAATTTAAATTGATACATTTGCCATTTTTGCCTATCAATCCACATTAAATAACCCAAATTGGCAAAGTAAAAACATGTTTTCAGAAAGGTTTGCAAATTTATTAAAAATCAAAAACTGAAATCACTCATTTATATTCGTATTCAGTTATTACCTCAATGTTGCAAAGTGGATTGGAGGTGTGTATGATGTCTGCAGTTATGACTAAGTTTTTTTTTCTCTCATTATTCTGAACTCAGTGATTTTTAATGTTTCCTTGTATATTTTTTGAGCTTCAATATCTAATTCTCATGTATATTTTTGGATCAAAAGTAATTACCTGCTTATGTTTAACAGCATAACAAAGACATAGAGGATAAGGAGGAAAATGCAGAATGTTATACCTACAAAATAAAAAAAATGAAAAAAGGATATATTTCGACAGCAGCTGTGATCATCGCAAAATATAACCAATAGCCAAGAATTTAAACAACCAAAAAATATACTGAAACAAATCAACTAGACAAACAAAAGTTAATTACAACACTCAATATATACAGTATATTGAATATATTTGCACACCCCATTTCTCTGTGTGCATTAGAATGTCCCATATGCTAAACCATTTAAAAATGACAAATATTATCAAGAAAAAAAAAGTACGTGTTGGCTCATTTTGTTTTTTGTACAGTGTCGCCAAATTTTAATCAAATCTGCCAAAGCATTTTTGACATTTCGGTGTATTTAAGTTTTCTATTGTGGATGGTTTTTTACCCCTAAATACTGATATTATCAAAATGTTTTTTATTTGTGAAAGTGTACAATCCTGTCAAATTCCAGCTTTTTTAGCCAAATGGGAAATTGTGTTTTTGTTTATGAATGAGTGAGTCAGTTATTCAGCTATATATAGGGACACACACATGAAGATGGGGAATAAGAATTGCTTCTCAGACAGACTTTAAAGGATTGGTCATAACCTACTTTAATGTAAGGGTTGTTCTAGAAGTAGCAATGTGTAGTACATAAATTAAAAATAACTTACAAAATATAAATATCATTAGCTAGTAAATGGCCATATGTTTGATGCATACTGCAATACATAAATAGTTCAAGCATTTGAAGACTACATTATGCTAGCAATTGCAACATTAACATAAAAGCTTATATTTAATTATTAATCAGGAAACTTACATAGAATAAAACACCTTGATGTAAACATTGCTATTAGTAACTACTAAGGATGATCAGAATTAAAATTTAATTAAAAGGAAAGCAGTGTTTTCATCAGTCTATATACTAATGAATCCCTTGAATGACTGAGTCCACTTCAGAGATACAGGGGCTGGAATATATCCCATGGAAGCATCATATTGTATGAAACATTATTGTGCTTTGTGTGTTTGGTAGTCAAAGCCTATGAAGGGCAACACCTTAATTAATTTTTTGCTGTGTATTGTGGAGAAGAATCAGAGAAAAACAGTAAAATTGTTACATTCCTTGACAAAGATACCTATCAGCCACAGCATTTTTGCTTAGGTAACTAACACACTTGATATATATAAATTTATATATGTATATCAATTTATATATATTATACAAGATGAAAAGGAAAATGTCAAAAATTTGGTGCACTTCGTGGCCAACCCCAATTTAATTGCAAAAGATCAAAATCAAAAGAAACGTGTGTAAATGCACAAAACGAGTCATTCTCTGACTTTCATCTTAGGTTGACTGCCCAAGATGGTGGCTCTTCCAAATTTCAGGCATTCTGGGAGGAATAGGTGGGTCTAGGTGGATGGACCATAGAAGTGACATCAAAGTTGGAAAGGTGTCAGTCTTCCTTTCAGCAGAGGGAGGAGAAAATAGATCGTTATTATACAGCACCATCTCCTGTCTTGGCCAAGAATTACCATCACCCAAGTCTTTAAGCTATTTCCGATGCGCATACATGTGACAGTATATATTCACTAATCAGCATTTACAGTCATATGAAAAAGTTTGGGAACCCCTCTCAGCCTGCATAATAATTTACTTTCAACAAAAAAGATCACAGTGGTATGTCTTTCATTTCCTAGGAACATCTGAGTACTGGGGTGTTTTCCAAACAAAGATATTTAGTGAAGCAGTATTTAGTTGTATGAAAGTAAATCAAATGTGAAAAACTGGCTGTGCAAAAATATGGGTCCCCTTGTAATTTTGCTGATTTGAATGCATGTAATTGCTCAATACTGATTACTTGCAATACCAAATTGGTTGGATTAGCTCGTTAAGCCTTGAACTTCATAGACAGGTGTGTCCAATCATGAGAAAAGGTATTCAAGATGGTCAATTGCAAGTTGTGCTTCCCTTTGACTCTCCTCTGAAGAGTGACAGCATGGGATCCTCAAAGCAACTCTCAAAACATCTGAAAACAAAATTTGCTCAGTATCATGGTTTAGGGGAAGGCTACAAAAAGCTATCTCAGAGGTTTAAACTGTCAGATTCAACCGTAAGGAATGTAATCAGGAAATGGAAGGCCACAGGCACAGTTGTTGTTAAACCCAGGTCTGGCAGGCCAAGAGAAATACAGGAGCGGCATATGCACAGGATTGTGAGAATGGTTACAGACAACCCACAGATCACCTTCAAAGACCTGCAAGAACATCTTGCTGCAGGCGGTGTATCTGTATATCATTCTACAATTCAGCACAATTTGCACAAAGAACATCTGTATGGCAGGGTGATGAGAAAGAAGCCCTTTCTGCACTCACGCCACAAACAGAGTTGCCTGTTGTATACAAATGCTCATTTAGGCAAGCCAGATTCATTTTGGAACAAAGTGCTTTGGACTGATGAGACAAAAATTGAGTTATTTGGTCATAACAAAAAGTGCTTTGCATGGCGGAAGAAGAACATTGCATTCCAAGAAAAACACCTACTACCTACTGTCAAATTTGGTGGAGGTTCCATCATGCTGTGAGGCTATGTGGCTAGTTCAGGGACTGGGGCCCTTGTTAAAGTCGAGGGTCGGATGAATTCAACCCAATATCAACAAACTCTTCAGGATAATGTTCAAGCATCAGTTACAAAGTTGAAGTTACACAGGGGTTGGATATTCCAACAGGGCAATGACCCAAAGCACAGTTTGAAATCTACAAAGGCATTCATGCAGAGGGAGAAGTACAATGTTCTGGAATGGCCGTCACAGTCCCCTGACTTGAATATCATCGAAAATCTATGGGATGATTTGAAGCAGGCTGTCCATGCTCGTCAGCCATCAAATTTAACTGAACTGGAGAGATTTTGTATGGAAGAATGGTCAAAAATACCTCCATCCAGAATCCAGACACTCATCAAAAGCTATAGGAAGCGTCTAGAGGCTGTTATATTTGCAAAAGGAGGCTTAACTAAGTATTGATGTAATATCTCTGTTCAGGTGCCCAAATGTATGCACCTCTCTAATTTTGTTATGATGTATATTGCATATTTTCTGTTAATCCAATAATTTTAATGTCACTGCTGAAATAATACTGTTTCCATAAGGCATGTCATATATTAAAAGGAAGTTGCTACTTTGAAAGCTCACCCAATGATAAACAAAAATCCAAAGAATTAAGAGGGGTTCCCAAACTTTTTCATATGACTTTACAAAAGTGTAACCCATTTCATGACACTAGCAGGCTAGACAGTAGAAAAAATATCAAGTAGAAGCAATAACAGTTATGTGATGCCCTTGGAACTCCTTAGGGCTGCTGAATGGATCAACATGTGTCTACTTAGCTCTGAGAAGCTTGGGTAAGCAGTTGAACCCTGTTTATGATAGGACGGGGCTTGCAATTGTTCCCCACAAACAAGATGTTCCAAGTAAGTGCAGGTCATAAGCTTAACACTGATTAAGTCCCTGCCTTTTCCACACATCGCCCATCTCAAATACCAATTGAACAGATTATTGAGGTCCTTGGCTTGGCGCCACTTTATTTTGAGCAAGTTTATACAGTCAGTATAAACTTGTTTGTTTTACTTTAGAGTTTGGCATTTCATTCGTCCATTAGTAAGAAAACCATGAGTCCTAGTTAGGGATATTGTATATTAGCTGACACAGCCTTTGTTAACTTTGGCACAACACTATTTATGTGCAGTTTACAACTGTTTTCAATCTGTGTGCACAGCTAGTGAGTACAAACAAATCGAGTGTAACACAAAAACATTTGTGGATAACAAGTTTTCAGTCAGTTTGATAATGTTACTCGGTGGTCTTCCCCAATGTAATGAAAAACAGTAAGACATACTAAAAGAATCTAAACTCACAATGTATTTAAGACTTTACTTTTAGTAAGCTAACATAATGAATGCATGACTTATCATGAATTATCATCTTAATTTGTCATGTTATGTAGCCTTACTGTAAAGTGTTACTGATGTTTGTACCTTTTACACAAAGGTTTATTGTAAATGTAATTCATGCAAATATGCAATACCTTCGTGTTTTATTCTCTGCATTAACGTCACAGACCTGGGGCCTCATGTATAAACGGTGCGTATGCACAGAAATGTTGCGTACGAACATTTCCACGCTCAAATCGCGATGTATAAAACCTAAACTTGGCGTAAAGCCACGCACATTTGCACGGTACCTCATACCCTGGCGTACGCAATTTCTCTGCCCGGTTTTGCAGATTGGCGGCACCCAGTGTCAAAGCAGTGCTACTGTTCCTGTGTGGTCACCCTTTCTTTCTTAGATCCACATTCCTGACGCGGCTTTATAAATACACTGAAACTAACTGCATATTGTTTATTAGTGTAATGCATCTGATTGTAATTAACCTGCAGCAATATAATGGTCCAGGGAATAGCCATAGTATTCCAAATACCATAACTGCTTTAGCGTTGATACTCTCCCTGCATCTTCTTCTTCTTTCAGCTGCTCCCGTTAAGGGTGGCCACAGCAGACCTTCTTTTTCCATATTACTCTCACTGCACCACTCAGAGTTTTTATATCACTGTATCTGAGTGGGGAATCACAGCAGCAGCTGATTGGAAAGAGAATTATCGGGATACAGCATGACGCAGACGCTTCAGAGACTTTCCTGTACGAACTTCGCGGTTTAGTAAAACGTTTCATCCCAAGAACTATAAACGCACTCAATTAGTCCATCAAGTGCTCCTTGTAGAACTGTTTGTACTTATAAGTACAATTACCTCACTGTAAACTTGCACTACAGTTATAATATTGCACAACCTGCACCACTTTATAAAGCGTGTATTTATATATGATGACAATATCATTTTTAAGATGAAATGCAACAAAATATGTTGATTATATTATACAGATAAAACTTTAGCTTCATTTAAATAATCTGTATTGTTATTAATTAAACATGTGAGAACACGGTGCCGCAGCACTAGCTAGTTCAGGGATTGTTCCTGCATTGCGTTGTATTCTTGCTGGTGCTGACGCGACACTGGAAGGATAGACAGATAGAATAATTAAACATGTACTACGAAGATATTTCAATGTTCCTTAAAAGTTTTGAAGAATCGGCATTCTAAGCTTACAGATGGCTTCACGTCTATTACAGAGCTGATTGTGTGGCGATTGGGTATTTGGAGAAAGAAAAGTAAGGACAGGAATTGGAGGTTAGTACGTTTGAAAGAGACAGTACTTCTGTAATAAATTATTTCATCGAAGGTCGTGCATGGCGCAGCAAGCCTCTTGCGTGAGACATGAACAAGCACTGCGCCACCGTGTTTCCATATCTAATAGCATGCTTTCATTCCTATCATCATGAAAAAGATATCACATATACATCTCAGTATTTTAATTATTCAGAGAGCTGTAATATCACAAATGTAATGGATTATGTGTCCTGTCGGAGTAAAAGAAAGCCAGTTTAAGAAGCAGGTAGTGATTCACACACATAGAGCACATAGAAGATCGAATATAGAACAAAGCGTTTAACATGCTACTTTGGTCACAATGGGATTTGAGAAACTAGTAAATTAAACAATTTTAAGATGAAGTTTATGATGTTCTACTTTAATGGCAAAATAAACTACGTGATTAAAGTGGAAATTTCGAGATTAAAGTTGACATTTCGTGCTTTTTTCCCACTGTGTGCCTATTTTTTTTGTCTGTACCCTAATAAGCTTTCATATGACACTCAGACTGTGGGCTACGACTCGCCTTTCGCGACTTTGATATGTGATTTCTTTTTTATTTCGGGCACTGTGCGACTTTGTGAAATTGAGCTTTCGAGTTTCTCTGACACTCTGTCACTCGATCAACTTCATTTTGTTGATTTTACCACTGTTTAAACCAACAAATAGTACGTTTTCAGTACTCGCTGAAATTCTTATATTTTCCCCCATGCTTTTAATAATACAGTAATCCCTCCTCCATCGCGGGGGTTGTGTTCCAGAGCCACCCGCGAAATAAGAAAATCCGCGAAGTAGAAACCATATGTTTATATGGTTATTTTTATATTGTCATGCTTGGCTCACAGATTTGCGCAGAAACACAGGAGGTTGTAGAGAGACAGGAACGTTATTCAAACACTGCAAACAAACATTTGTCTCTTTTTCAAAAGTTTAAACTGTGCTCCATGACAAGACAGAGATGACAGTTCCGTCTCACAATTAAAAGAATGCAAACATATTTTCCTCTTCAAAGGAGTGCCCCTCAGGAGCAGAGTCTGTCAGAAAGACAGAGGAAAGCAAACAAATCAATAGGGCTGTTTGCTTTTAAGTATGCGAAGCACTGCCGGTACAAAGCTGTTGAAGGCAGCAGCTCACACCCCCTCCGTCAGGAGCAGACAAAGAGAGAGAGAGAGAGAGAGACAGATAAAAAAATCAATACGTGCCCTTCGAGCTTTTAAGTATGCGAAGCACCGTGCAGCATGTCCTTCCGGAAGCAGCTGCACACAGCCCCCCTGCTCACACCCCCCTACGTCAGCGCAAGAGAGAGAGAGAGAAAGTAAGTTGGGTAGCTTCTCAGCCATCTGCCAATAGCGTCCCTTGTATGAAATCAACTGGGCAAACCAACTGAGGAAGCATGTACCAGAAATTAAAAGACCCATTGTCCGCAGAAACCCGCGAGCAGCGAAAAATCCGCGATATATATTTAAATATGCTTACATATAAAATCCGCGATGGAGTGAAGCCGCGAAAGGCGAAGCGCGATATAGCGAGGGATCACTGTAATAATAATAATTCATTACATTTATATAGCGCTTTTCTCAGTACTCAAAGCGCTATCCACACAGGGAGGAACTGGGAAGCGAACCCACAATTTTCCACAGTCTCCTTACTGCAAAGCAGCAGCACGTTTTCCAATTGTCTTTTCACAGAAGGCTATTTATATTGATTTGCATATTCAAAGAGGCGTAATTCTGGAAGGAGTTAGGGCGGGACAGAAGGCGAGTGCACATGCGTTACTTTTCACGCTGATCGGGATTTATGTAGCAGAAGAACGTGGAAGTTTGCGTACATACAGATTCCTGCATCTGAATTTTTCTGTGTGTACGCACATTCCCGCTTTTGTGCTTATGCCATGTTATAGTGTGAGTTGTATGCACAGCGTTATACATGAGGCCCCTGATCTCACACATCAGGTACATGTATGGACAAACAAAGTGGAAGGAAACAAGCTGTTAAAAATGTGAAAGCCTTTTTGTTTGGTCTTGAAAAGTGTGTGTAACACCTTGTGTAGTGGCAAGGTTGTCACCATACTACACACACTGGGTGTCTTGAAGTTCAGGATCGACCAGGATCAGACTTGAGAGACATCAGACAACGCACTCGCACAGACACACAGACGCAAAAAGATGGTATTTACAAAAACAATAGGGGTCTTTATTTACAGGTGCACAAAAACATTACAAGCAATGTTCTGATTAAAAATAGTGAATAATATTTACAGTGGTTTTTGCTAGTCCCAAAATGAACATAATCAAACACAAAAATGCATATACATAAAAATTGTAGTCTTACTAAATAAATATGCAATCAGGAAGAAACCACACAAAACAAAGTCCTTTCACTGAATCCCAAAAATATTTACAACAAGAAAAAGCAGTGTATATACAAGAAAAGCAAAATGTACACCACAAACCCTAAATATATAAATACCTCTACCAACAATAGTACAACTAGAAGATATCTATATCCATTGTCATGCACATGCGATTAGGGGACAGTCAAAAGGCTCGATGGCACGTGGAAAACCAAGCGAGGGGGAACTGGAACGGGCCACTGGTGCTTTTCTCTCCTTCCATCCACAGAAAAACATCAGAATAAAAAAGCATTCCTACCCGATCAATGCTCCAATCCACCACCATCCTTGACAATAATAAGAAGACTCCTCTTCCAGGTCCAAGAAAATACCTCACTTCCGGTCCTCTTCTGATGTCCTCAGTTCTCTCCCTCTGCTACTGACATCATCTCCGGCCACTACTACCTTCTATTACACCAGCTGCTGTTAATTATACTTCCTGTATAGCCTCCATATATGTTGGAGGCTTTTTTTTGTTTTCTGTCAAATGTTTGAGTTGGTTTATGATCGTTTGACTGTACTGGAACCTGAAACCAGTATACGGGGATGCTCCCCAACACTTAACCTGTGTCTCTATGCTTTTTACTTATAATACGAAATTATCATAACATACTTATATATAAAAGAAAATATATACAAATAAGACAGAAGTCACTATTCTTGGCATACTGTTAGAAACTGTTATACCAAACTCATTCTCCCCATGACTGAGCCAAAAGAGACAACCCCGTAGGAAGTGCCTTTTATACCTGGGATCGAAACTCTCAGTCAATCCTGTGCCATGCCGTTCTCTTCTACCTATAACAGCTGGCAAAAATGCTTTCTGTATATGTGCTACGCTCAACGTCTTTGAGAAACATAATAAAAAGCACTGCGGCTTCATGTGCACACGAGCGAGCACTAGCACACCCACGAGAGGCCCCAACATCCATCCATCCATTTCCCAACTCGCTGAATCCGAACACAGGGTCACGGGGGTCTGCTGGAGCCAATCCCAGCCAACACAGGGCACAAGGCAGGAACCAATCCCGGGCAGGGTGCCAACCCACCGCAGGACACACACAAACACACCCACATACCAAGCACACACTAGGGCCAATTTAGAATCGCCAATCCACCTAACCTGCATGTCTTTGGACTGTGGGAGGAAACAGGAGCGCCCGGAGGAGACCAACGCAGACACGGGGAGAACATGCAAACTCCACGCAGGGAGGACCCGGGAAGCGAACCCAGGTCCCCAGATCTCCCAACTGCGAGGCAGCAGTGCTACCCACTGCGCCACCGTGCCGCCCGAGGCCCCAACATGCTCTCTGGAAAGTAAGTTACTTTTCTTGTAACGTTACCTTCTATCCAGGGATCCCCTTTCTCAAACCAATGCATTCATATCCAAAATTATCTAAACTAAATGCTCCGCGCTTCTTACTTCATTAACAGTAGGCGGCTATGGAGACACTCGACTTTTTCCGGACACGCGCCTACTCTACCTCCAGTGTTGCACATTGCAAACCTATGGAAGCTAAAGTTAACATCCTCACTGAAGCACACCCCTTCATTTCAACAGATAAGTGTTTGTACACTGTTCTTAAGACATTTTTCTTTAAAGTGGTAATGCCTGGCAGGCAGATTACCACAGTGTGCTGAAGCCACCTCTGAGAATTCTGATGTGTGTATTGCTAACTGTGCGGTACATTTAGTTGATCAAGCTGTAAAACACTGTGGGACAGTGATTTAGACAGTGAAATGGAATTTGAGGAAAGCTGCAGGACTGGTGGTGAAGGCAATCAGTTAGAAGCAGCATTAGGCAAGTGGGCTGTTACCTTTGGCATTCACTCCAATTTATTTTACTGCTCTTTTAGGGATCCTGAGAATGCAACACCCATTTATACCAAAGGATGCCAGGCCACTCCTTACAGGGGACATTATGCTGCTTTAGATGTATAATGAAAGTGTAATTGTTGGTTTTGTTTTCTTTCTTTTCTAGGGCAAACAGTCGACTCTTAGCGGCTTCTTACCAATCACCTAGTGACCGTGATGATGAAAGAGGAGACAGCCGGGGCCTTTCAGAGGCTCCACCAATAAGCCCTAAATCATTCACAACGCTGCAACCAGTCCTAGATTTAGCTGGACGACACCATTATCAAGGTGCTCTATCAGAATGCAACGTGTACAAAGTAGCTAATGAAAAGGTGTGATTAATTATTTCTGTAGTTACATTCTTAGCCTACCACTGCACCCACAAGCTTTATACTCCTGTAAATTTAATTCTTGTAGAAAGAGTAGGCTTCTAAAACTGTGTAAAGTTCTAAACAAAATACTGAGAAACACTATTGGTTTTGTCACATAATGTTGATTTTCATATCCAAATAACTTTTTTCACCTTTACATTTTTACCTTGCATGTTGCAAGTTTTATCTCCCACTCCCTTTTGTTCCAACACTGTATTGATCTTGATCTTGCAAACCTGTGGCACCAGCAAATATCCCTACTATGGTAAATTCTTAATGGAGAGAAATTAATATTTTGCTCAAATATTGACTTTAGATTGATGTTTTTTGATTCGCATCTAAAAATCAAACCATGCAAGTACATTGAGAAGCACTAGCCATTTTTTAATATTTCTATTTTTTCACTTCAGAATAATATTCCACCTATAAATTTCACCATAGATATAGGTGGATCTTGCAAGTTTCCGTATTCTTGTCTGTAGAAATGTTTTTATTTTTCCTGTGTTTTGATGATGTTGCAGACCTGTGTCCCAAAATGATACCACCACATTGACAACAGACATCACGTGCAGGTAGTTTCTTGACTGTAATGAATTATCTACATATTAGGCTCAAATAAGGTCTCTTAAGCCTGATGCACATTTACTGTATATGTTATACTTCTAGTTTACCTCTTCTCTTCCACTGTATGTTCGCAAAAGTGCTTTTATCAACAGATTCAACACCTGTTAGCCTTCAACAAGCCAGCAAGTTTAGACATTATTTACATAAACAGAGTAAGATTTCAATGGTGAACGCAAGTGTTATATACAAGTGTTATCTTAGAAGATATCACCCTTCTATTGTTCAAAAGTATCAGTATAACTTGAACTTTTGTTTTTTGTTTTCTTCTGTAGTTCATCAATCTCAATGCAAAGCCTGGGTTCACACCACTCTCCACAGCAACATCCAAGGGCTGAAAATCAGACATGAGAAGTTAACTTAATTTTGTGGGATTATTATAGCAGGCAGTCAAGTACTGGACTGCATTGAATTTAGTGTAGGTTTAAGATACAGTATAATTGCATTTTTGTTTGTATTCTTATTTTAACATGGCATAATTTATTTATATGAAAAATTACTCTAGGCTATATTCTATATATCTCTCAATTATATAAAAAATCTTGGGACGAGACGAAACCTGTTCAGAGAGACGAGACCTGACTTTCTCAGAAAGACACTTTCACGTCCCGTGAGACGAGACTTTGTGCCAAGAGATTTAACCATGCCCGGGGCCAGAAAAAGATAAAGAGTAGATGACAAAGTAGAACGTCATAAAGAATTAAAAAAACTTGGCGCAATACACATGCAGAGCAGGTTAGAGATAATGGAAGTAGGAAAATTCAAAAGTCTCAAAAAAATGACAGTAAAGCTCGCATTAGTGCGAACAAATGGAAATTATTACTCGGTGAAATAATGGCACAGCGAAAAGAGATCGAACATATTGTTCGGATTTAAACTTTAAGTCAGAGACTTGTAGATTGTCTAATTCGAGTTGCCAGGAGGGGACAGTTCCGTCTCTCGATTAAAAGAAAAGAAAATCTTCTTCTTCATAGCGGTGCGCCTCGGGAGCACGACCCCCAACAGGAGCAGAGTATGTCTGGGGAAAAGAGAGACAAGGCAGTAAGACAAAAGGACAGCTGCTGTATAGGCTTTTAAATGTTTGAAGCGCTGCAATAGATGCAGATCACGTGGCAAGGCAGCAGCAGCAAGTCAGCAGCTGATTGAGCAAAGAGGAGGTAAAAAAAAAACTATTAGTTTGCCATTGTAGCACTGTTTAAGAGGGAGTTTCGGAGGAGTCTCCTTGGGGTGTGTTCAGCCCCCCTCTTCACAACGCGAGCGGCAAAGATGCGAAGTGGCTGGCATGTCATGCAGGCCAAGGATGGGGGGGTTGGTGAGCGAAGTAAGCAGGAGGCGAAGCCCCCTATTTTCTTTTAAAAAATGTAAATAGAATTGGGGAGTGTTAGCCAGGAGTTTAGAGAAGCATGTATTTGGACGGAAGGTCTCTTGGTCGAATACTAAATTATCATCCTTTCACTCACAAACATGCTCAACCATCCCTCTTTACTACAACTGAGTTACACTTAAGCAAGTTACTGAACCCCCAAACTAGTCCCTAGGTTCTATGCAATAGCTGCCCACTGCCTCTACACTGGATAGGTCAAATGAAGTGGTCACATTTCATTGTACTGTGCTATGGTGTATTTAAAATGACCAGTAAAAATTTTCTAATTCTGTGCTAGGTGGTTGTTATAACCATCCAATCATTTTTCCTCAAGAAAAACTAAAGTCCATACAACACAGAATGCCTCATGTATTTCTGTTTTATTGCTGGCATTGCCCTTTTGTTTTATTACATTACTGACATAAAATGAAGCATTATTTAGGGGTTATTGTTGTAAGATAGCACTCGAGTATGAAGTCTGTTACACATTTTCTCTTTCAGCTTTAATCAGGGAGATTCTCACTAAGCAGGAAATGATCCTTGAGAAGCAGTCACTCATTCTGAAATGGATACAAGCACAGCAGCAGACCTCTACTGACAACACTGAAGAGGCGCTTCTGCCACTTAAAGATCTGGAAGCTCTGCATGCTTTGTAATGTCAACTGTGCAGTCCAGACATGAGAGGAAAATTGGTTAGTTTGTTCATTTTACAGCAAACAATTTTTCATGCAAACTGTGATTAAATGATCTTTACCCTCATATATACACAGCTGACCTATATATTGGCCACATTCTTATCTCCTCAGATTGGTCATTTAGGTCTGACTGGAGTAAACAATGCTAAGGAGACAGTGTGGAGAATTACAAAGAGAAATCTGGGTGGAAGCCTGGCAAAATATATTAATTCAAGGAGGCCCATTGGGAAAACCTCCTTCTCCTCCCTCTAACTCAAAGATTTGATCTCTGGTAAATATTTTCCTGTTTTTACTCCCTTTAATTTATCTGCATTGTAATGTTTTTATAATTAGTTTAACTCAGCCGCTTTTGGCTAAGGGATCAGTGATTTATCAATATATTTTTTAAATAGATAATGTAATAATGCCCACAAATTTGTTAATTAATAAACACTTACAGTATCATTTGTTTTACAGGCAGAGATAATAAATTTAAGTACTTGCACACGTGTTACTACCATCGTAGTAATAGCTATTTAAATGTCTTTGGGATTGAAGCAGTAGCTTCAACTTTCTTCAGACCATGAAGGAGGGAGAAGGTGCACGATAGAGAAATAAAGGAAGATTGTGGTTGTGTTTGTGATAGATTGTAACCACTGTAAAAAAAACAAAAAACATTGAGTTATCAGATACATTCTGTGACAAATTCTGGACCAGTTTACAAGGTCTTAAGGAATTTCTTAGTTTTATGAGAAGGAACATTGTAAAAACAGAGGTACCAGTTACATTCTAAGACAGAGTAGGTTTGGATCACTTTATGTGGTCTTAAGTAAGATCTTAATTTCATGTTAAAATGTTAAATTATTGTTATATTTTTAAAACTGTATTGGTATAAAATAGAAACCTCTTGTCTGGCCTTGTTGACAAAATGATTTAGAACAGTTTTCAAGACTGTTTTGGGCAATTAACATGGAAGAAGCAAACAGCTATGAATATTATCCAAAAATTACTGCATCAGAGGTTTAGTTAAAATAATTTAATCACATGAACATACCCAAAATGCATTTCATTTGTTAAAGAGGTGTTGATGTGTATTATTGATTAAGATCCTAGATCTGTTTCAACTGATAGTAAATACTGTATTCCCTGACATATGCAGTAAGAAACAGTAAGTTCAGTATACATTACACCATGTTTGTTGTTGAGAAGACAATATTGACTGCTACTTAAAACAACCTCTAGACAACTAAATATATAGTTTGTGAAGAAATAAAGAAATAAAAAATAAAATATTATACAAAGGAAAACACAATAAAAAAAAACATGCATGTAGCAAGTGTTGACCACCTGTAGCATGATGCATATGGGGTGCATGTGTGCTGAGTCAACTGTGTAATGTGCAAGTCAGATTCATTATGGGGGGGACGATTCTTCAACAAAGTGTTGGCGTGCAGTATATACGCTACAGTAGGCCCGAGGACCCAGGTGGATAGTGGGCTGACTGAAACCAATTTTTGTGGGCAGATTCACTGCCAACAGATTTTTGCTGAGCAGGATAGGTTTAATCCAGGTGTTTACAATTACCCAAGGCTTTAATAACGTTGATCCAGCAGGTTCGTTCTTTCAGTTATATAATGGATCGCTTACTTTACTTACACAGTAAAGTACTTGCACATATACAAAAAAAATAAATGGGGTAAGTCCAAAACAGATGTACAGAATGTAATTGCCACCTATACAAGAAGAAAGTGGGACAGGGCATGCAGCCAGAAGAACAGATGGTATGTTGACTACAGATACTTTACATTGGATTCCTGGAGATAAGAAAAGACCAAGAAGGTGGCCAGATTCAAGATGGGCACCTGGGATAAGGAATTTTGCTGGAACATCCTGGATTCAGAAGACCAAAATATTAACCTTATAGTGAACACAGTCAGAGGTCTTTGTTCAACAGTGGGCTGATGATGATGATGATGATGATGATGATGATGATGATGATGATAACAGCAAGATGCTCACATGAAAAACTATAGTAAATTGCTCCAATGTGAGTCTGAGTGTGGATACTGTATATTTGTGAGTGGGCCTAGCACTGAAATGGTGCTAAATTAATGATTTGTGCCTAATGCTGCTGCGATAAGATCAGTGACCTTGTACTGAATTAGGAATGTATGCAGAAAAACTACAAATATGTAATACAGTAAGTTGCTTATAGATAACTCCTCACCACTAAAATAATTAAAGACAGAATATTTAATATATCTGTTTATGATAATGTATACAAAGGAATCAATTGTATCAACTAAAATATATACTGTAATTTAAATAATGAACAAGATAAAAGTCATGAGAAAAGAAAATGTACCAAATACCAAATAAAGCCTTTTTAAAACGTATATCAAAAGTCATGCCTGCATCATGGGAAAATGTTTTCTATCATGCAGTTCTTCCTTTCCTATATAAATTTTATGAGCAACCAATTTTGTAGACAAATCTTGTAAGAGATTGTTTAAATTTAGAAAGTATTGTGTTGTAATTTCAAGCACAGTGATGGAGTGGTATAATGTTTATTATCCTCAAATTCATGTACAGTAAGTGATATTACCTCAGACTATCCCACTAAAAAAACACCCCCGGATGCAACTAAGTGTTTACTTAAGTTGTGCTTTTAACTAAATTCTTTGTTTAAATTGGTTACTGACACCAATGGGCCGAGGTCTTGCTTATCTACAGAGACCTTGTCTGTCTACATTTACAATAGTTCTGTCCTTTTACTCCTGTCTTTTAAATGTCAGGTAACCATGTGTATAATTAAAAAACAACATCTGGTCTAACACTCTCCATATGTTACATTAATGAACATAATGAATAATATATCTTACTTACTTGAAACTATGTCAAAGCAATAACAAAACTGTTAACTTCTGAGTTTTTTCAGTAAATGACATAAATTAAAAATAGGGTTTGTTTATAAGTTACTTTATTGCTGATTTTCAAATACAATATATACCTGAAGTGATTGCACTTATAGTTAGGTATGTAGTAAAATAAGTTTTAAAATTATGCCTCCTGTAGTATTTCTATTTAAAGTAATTAAAATGTACTTGAGCATATATCGAGGAGAATTTCAATAAGATTTCATAATTGCATAAATGGCTTTTAGTATAGTTGTCCAAAGTAAAAGCTTTTCCTTCAAGGACACAAAAATTGGTGTCTCCAGGTTCCAGTTGTTAAGAGATACTTAATGATAAATGAACTTGTCATTTGGCACTGTTTCCTTATGTCATTAATTATAATGATCTTGTTTTTAAGTACAGCTACATTATTTCATATTATTACTCTTCAGCATAATATGGCAGTAAGGGTATTTAATTTAGAATTTCCTGATGTATCTGAAATTGCCACCTACAGCTCAAGTTAAACTTTACTTAGCAGAAAACCGCCCACACATTATTTTTTTTATTTTTATTTTTTATTTTATTTTAACAGCTTTAGTTACTTTTGTAGGCCATTGTCTCATAGTCCTGTATTTAACATCCCTAACCCTAATTTGCTCTTCAGTGAAACCCTTAAAGTAACCCCCCACACCTGAGACCAAGAAGATTAAAGAATCTAGACAAAACAAATATCAAAAAGCATTTAGCATATTTATTAAAGCACAAAACTTAAAATACAATGTTAAAAAGTTTAAATGTAAAATAAACAATAATAAATGATATTGTAGCAATTTAGCATTGATGACACAGATTCAGTCCTTCCTCTCTATCTTCAAGATGATCTGTCCATTTTACAAATTTCATTCCATTTTTATTAGAAAAAACTGCACAAAATTATTGGGATCCTACTCCTTGTTACTTCAATTTTGTTCCACTCTGGATTTCCCCTTCCCAGATGGTGTAACAAATACAATTTTCTTTTCTATAGCTACTAACCCATCAAACATATGATTAAAATATTCATGTCTTTGCATTGTTAATATTTAATCACTTCTGATCACATGGATTTCAAGCTTCACACTCATTTTTATAAGATTTAAAATCTACAAATATTTCAAAGCATAATATCTAAGTAATCAAATTGCTTAGTTTAGGTTTTTCAAGCTACTTATTTAGCACAAGAAGATTGCTCAGGTCAGGTTTTAATAGGGGAACTTCTGAAACTCCCAAGATTGAAAAGCTGAGATTCATCTGCAAAAAGTGACCAGAATTCTACCACTGTCATTCTTGCATTCAGTCCCTCATGCATTCTGCAACTGCTTTATATATATATATATATATATATATATATATATATATATATATATATATATATATATATATATTACAGTGATCCCCGCTATATCGCAGATCAGTTATCACGCCACCGCTACATCGCGGATTTATTAATGCTATCATTATTACCAGGGGTCTCCGCCCCCTGCTCGCTTCGCTTGCCCACCCCTGGGTTTGGTTTACCGGATAAACAATTTAAAGAGATTGTTATTTAAATGGGAATTGTTACATATGCATTATTTTCATTTTTACTTTTAAACTTTTGTAAAAACAATATTTGTCCTTTATTTCCTGCCCCGGGTGTGGTTAAATCTCTTTCTCGCAGTACTTATAACGCTGCTGTCGTTGTGTAGGGGGGGTCTGAACGCACGCTAAAGAGATGTGATCGGTTCAGCTGGTGTCTTGCTGCTGCTGCTGGCCAGCTGTGTGTTGTGCTTGTCATGCTTTGCGTCATTCACTTAAAACCCTGTACAGCAGCTGTCCTTTTGCCACTTCGCGTCTCTGCCGCTCGCTTTGTGAAGGGGGGGAGCTGAACGACACACTAAGCAGCAGTGGACTTTGCTCTATGCTCCTGCCACTTCGAGTTGTGAAGGGGGGAGCTGAATGCAAGCTAAGGAGAAGTGGACTTTGTGCTGTCTTTGTGCTGCTTCTGCCAAGATGTTTGTTCTGCTTGTTGCTCTGCATGTTAATCATTTAAAAGCCTGTACAGCAGGTGTCCTGTCTCACTGCCTTGTCTTGCGTGACGTTAAAATGTTTTATAATAGAGAGATGTTACTCATATCCTTAGCCCGACATCCATATATCATATGTGTTTACAAAGTGTGTTTTAATAAGTTTACATGTGTTTAAAGCGTGTGGGATGGGTATTTTAAGGCTTAAACTATAAAAAAAAAAGTTTATTTATATGGTCTTTCTATATCGCGGATTTTCATCTATCGTGGGTGGGTCTGGAACGTAACTTCTGAGATAGGCGGGGGATCACTGTATATACAGTATATACATATATATATATATATATATATATGTGTGTGTGTGTGTGTTTGTGTGTATGTATTGCAATGGTGCTGGACAAGTTGCATTGGCCAGGGATGTATCACTAAAAGAATGAGCTGGCATTGCGTCATCAATATCCAGGAGCGCCTATAGAAACGGCAGCTCTGCACAGTCGTACATACTTTTCCTATCCAACTAGTGTAACAAAAGGCGAGCAGTCCTTTTAAAGATAGTAAGTCACCTCAAAGACCCTTGTAAATAGCAAAGAGTCCATCCATTGTGGTGCTCAGCACTGATGCTAATATATATATAGAGCCTAGAGCCTCATTTTTTTCCTTTATATGTATGTTACGGAATGTACTGAAAGTATCACTGGAACATGATATTGAATCTGCAATTTATTGATTATACTGTATTTAATGTGATTTTTCAAAAAGTGCACTCCTTATCCTTATGAGTATAATCTTTTAATTAAATTACTTAAACTATAAAATATTTGCACGTTATACTACAGTGACACTGCACTTAGGACTGCAGAGTCATGACTGCAATAACCATGGGTTTGAGTCCCTCTTTTGTCCACATACAATATGTTTTCTACTGTTATTAACAGATTTGCATCTTCAATTTCATGGTGAAGTTAAATGTCACTCTATATTGGCACAGTATGAGCAAGTGAATTGAACAGTATGCTGCACAGTGGACTGGTGGCACATTCACTCTTTGGTATTGCTTTATGTTGAGTGTTGCAAAGAAAAGCTCTGCCTTTCTACAAAAATTGTCATTGAAAAGTGAGTGCAGAAAATGGACATAAGGATATCTCAGCCTTTGTTATGATTCTATCACCACATATGCCCCAATATAGTTCTCACCTGAGGCCAGATTGACTCTAGACAACTGGAAGACTTTGGCCTACTCTGGCCTAAATAAGGCTCACACAGTTTAAAAACAATCTAAGGAATATATCTAAATCAACAATGAACTACAGCTAAGGAGCATGTTCCCAGCCTCAATTTACAGGCTGATGGTGATCTCTTAATTGTAGTCCAAAACATTTTAAAAAGTCATAAATAGATAATTAATGATAAATAAACAGAATAAGATCGAGAAAAAATATCTAAAATGTGAAGCATACTTAAAAATAAACAAAAAAGGAAAAAACATAAACCATGGAAACCCCCTGGCTAAAACATAACAGCCATTACAAATATCAATTTACTCACTTGGTATCTGTTTTAGGTCAAGTTTATTTTCTCTCTTATTATCCATTTTAAAATGTTCAGAAGAACTAGTGCTCCTTTTCCCATTATTGCTTGATTTGATAATAATAGGTTGTGTTTATTTGGTCTATAGTATAATCCTACATCTTTGACAACCATTATAGCTATGATTAAGATCCTCTTGCTATCATGATCCCCCTGCCAGCCCTCCAGGAAAAAAGCATGCTTATTTTCTTCCTCTATCTTGTATTTTATTCTGTACAGAGCACTAAATTATTATTGTTAGCTTGTAATTTTTTTTCTGTGATACAACATTTTATCTTACTCCATTTTAAGTTGTTTATTTAAAAATAAAATAAGTTACCAGTGCTTTTCATTTGAAGGAATACTTTTTAACCAGTGCAGCTTACAAAATAAAAAGATAGAGATAAAAATATGTACATTGTGAGAAGCAGCCCGGACACAGATAGACAGACACCATTTTAAGTCCAAACACACGTTTATTTACACTATTTATAGTCTATATATATTTTTATATTTTAAATTTTTTATATTTATAGTCTATAAGTGCACAAACCCAGTGCCACAGCACCAATCACCCCAACAGTCCAGGCCAAAGCCACAGTATGCCTTCAGACCGCCTCCTTCTCTCTTCTCTCAGACCTTGTCCTCTTCCACCCGACTGCAGTTGTGAATGAAGGGAGGCGGCCCCTTTTATCCATACCCGGATGTGCTCCAGGTGTGCACCGGCAATCTTCCACCCAACACGCCCCAGTGTGGCGGAAGTGTCGGCTGTCTCCCCGGAAGCACTCCGGGTGTTCCCTCTCTTCTTCCCCCCAGCACTTCCTGGTGTGGCAGAAGTGCTGGGGTCCAGGGTCCATCAGGCACGGGGACGCCCCCTGGCGGTGGCCCCCAATACAACCAGGGCGGTCGTCCTCTCGTGGTCTGGAGGAGGCATGAGCCCTTCTCCTGTCTCCCCGGGCATCCCGACCGGGTAGGAATCCCAGCCGGGTGCCACAACATATTGACAAGAAGCAAATTGAAGGGTGGCCCTCTTTCAAGGACTGCAAGCAGCATGCATGTACCCTGTTCTCTTGGTTTGCTGTACTGTGGTTAGGCACACTTGTTTTTTGACAGAGAAACCTTTTATTTCATATCCTGCTGCCTAATTCACCCACATTCTGTACATGCCCCCTACTGACATCTCCAAAATCAACATATTTGTAGAATGATATACAATCTATTCTCATTCCACTTGATGTCATTGCCACCAAACTGTGCCTTAGTGTTATTTTTTTTATTCTGTTGTTTATTTTTGTCTTTCTATAGGACTGTTTACATTTTTTTCATTAAAACTGATACACAAAAATGACATCATTAGGAAGGTTGTGGAAGATGTTCTTTTCAAATGCTATAATGCTATATAAGTGCTGTAACCACAGAGAAGCATGCCTTTACATTTACATTTATCTACTTAGCAGATGCTTTTATCTAACACGACTTATATAAGAGGTCAGAATAATCGAGGAAACATCAGTCTGAGGGACTATTTGGCAACAAGTGTTGCAGGACAAGGTTACATATTTATAGGTGTTTCAAAGAGTGACTCACTGGACCCATTTTCTGTGACGAGCAGAGCTTTTTCATCAGGTTTTTCATTAGTGAAAAAGGACAGTCATCCCGCTTAGCATGTTTTTACACTGTTTTAAATATTTTTCATTTTTCTTATTTGTTTACGTTTTTAATCTGACTTTCCCTCTTCTTCCAGGCTCCAAGATAATCCTGATACCATGACAATTATGTTTCAGCCAGGGTCTCTTCACTACAAGTAAGTTCTTTGTTTAGTTAATGTTTTTTCAAATATTATTTTATATACTATGTAATTAATTATTTTTTGGTTTTATTCTCTTTGTACTTTATTTGTTCATAAAGATGCATATTAATTGTTTTTGAATTCTGTATTATCACTATATATATATATTAGCCTTATTTGTTCTTTGCCCTGTCCCCTGTGTGTGTATCCTAAACAGGCGGGGCCACCTAATTATGCAGCTGAGGTACTGGCCCCAGCAATACTTAAGCCAAAACTGAAGAACGAAATTTGAAATTTCTTCTTTGTTTTTGATTCCTGTTTTTGACCTAGCTTCTTTGATTTTTGGATTTACTGGTTTTGACCCTTACTATAAGTTATTATTTATTGGATCTGTGTTTGAATTTATTTCCTTATTTTTTCCCTGCCTTTATTTATGTATTTGGGTCCCTTTTTGAATTCTTTAATACGTTTTTGAAATATTAAAGAAATTTTGCTTTGTCATCCTAGGACTACAACTTTATGTTCTCCCTCTGTTCCTTTCTGAACTCTCCTCCTATTTTAGGCCTGTGCAGACCACAAACTGGCTTTTTGTATTTGGTGCTAGGCTCCCTAGAGTGAGGCTTATTCCTGGAATTCAGACCTGTGAAGACGGCAGACTGGCTTTTGGTTGTTTTGGGGCCTGCATCCCACTTTTTGAAAACTTCAAGTGGCCAGGATTAATGATATAGCTACACAGAATTGTATCTGTAAACATTGGGGTCTGTCTATGGCATTCTAGCAGCAATTTTCAGCATAATTCAAATCAAAAAATATTTTCATCTTCTTTAAATAAGCCAAGAACTCCTTTTCACTTTGATATTTGCCCCCAAGAAACCTTAAATGTTTATACATTTAAACAGATATTTATTTGGCATTCAAACTAGTTTTGTTGTGATTTTTTTTCTTTTTAATTCAGCACCAGAGTAGTTTTGTATCCATTAGTCGTTAGTTAATTTGAAATGTGCTCATACTGACCATGCTGGGTTATTTAAACAAAGCAAACCCTTGAGGTCTCATTTTTCAGGGAAGCTGTTTAGCTTCTTCTTGCAGGCTAGTGCTAGAGCCTATTAAGTTTTATTTTCCAATACATCTTATGACATTCTTTCTTGTAATATTAATTGAGGTGAGCCAGTGGCATATTTAGTGTTTTCAAATTGTTATAATTTTTTTTTCTTTTTTTTCTTGCCAGCTGACTTGTGACAGAATGCAAATGAAGATACTTCCTCTATGTGGTAAAGTTAAAAAGAAAAAAAGCTAAGTAAGAAATATTTAGTGCAGTGATTCATACATTCCCTCTTATGGGACCCCTTGTGTGCTGCAGACTTTTGTTTCAACCGATTTCACCATCAGTGAGTCATTTTACCACTAATCAATATGATTGTAAATTTTTATTCTCTTATTCTGCATTTAGAAAAGAGCAGCAATATGAGATTTGCATTTATAAGACATTTAGAGGTACTTACATTTTCCCCACATTTGTAAATTTTTTTTTGTCATTTTCCTATCTCACCTTTCTTCTTTGAAATGTGTCTGCCGCAATCAGATAGCACTTAAACATAAAAAATAAAGGTGTAAATTCACATGCTATTGCGTTAATCAAACCAAATACTGAAGTAGCAAGAAACAAATAGACAAACAAACCCCCTAATCTTACACTGCGTGATACAGTATGTGCAGGTGGGGTGTCCTCTCAGTGCAATCTGTGGACACCGCAGGCACATTAACTTTGATACTATGTAGCAAATGTTAATAATGTTCATTCTGGAATGTCTGATTAACTCATATTTACAGGCCTAAAGACAGCAGATAATATCACCTGAGCTAAACTAAATAGAGGTTATATTCATATAGCAGGCCACTGAAGAGGAAATTTACAAGATCATACGATGAAAGTACTCTCATCTGATTCCTCTACCGCCTAAATAAAATGAAGTCTCATCACTGTATGTCCTGAACAGAGCTTCCCATCTTCTGTAGAGTCATCTAGATGAAACATTTCCTTTATATAGCATTTGAAATTGCACATAATTTTTATGTAGTTATAAGATAACAGGTATTCTGCTCCCAGAGCTGCATTTGGTAAACAACCCACATAATTATTGGAAATCTAATCTAAACACTGCTGACTCTCCATGATGATTTATCCTGTGAAAAAATTGTTTCTGCCTGTATGTGCACGGAATGTTTACTGTTATGTTCTGGATTACTTGAAAGTTTGCTGTGTGAAATGCAATTAAACTAACTTGAGAAGAAAACAATGGGAATATACTAAAAACAGCTGGCACTTTTAGCAAAAGACAGAAACTCTGATTTAACATTTGCATTTGAAATTCTGGTTTTGACCTTGGTGTCTCAATTCTTAAATATTAGTTGTCCCTCAGTAAGCAATCCCTGATTTAGAACACTTACTGTATTTTAACAAAATAAAGAAAATTTACAAGTAGGTTTGTTTATGTTAAAAAAAAACCAAACTGTGTCACTTAATAAATAAGACAGCGACCTACCAAAAAATCTTATTCTTTCTATTAATCCAGTTGACTACATCACTGCAACATATGCAATCAGCTAACTATAAAAATACACTACAAATACACATGTTCCAAAAATATTTCTATTAAGAAAAAAAAATCGCGTGCAGTTTCAAATTATACATTACAATTACAAAAACACTCAAGGTGAACAAAGTTTTATATTTCAGCTGTTTCCAAAAATTCATTTACTTACTGGTTTCCTTTTTGGCAATTAAACACTACATAGTAATATTTTAGTTTGGATGAATATTATGCTCTTCGCTATAAATACAACTAGCACTCAGAACAGAACCCATCAATTCAGTTTCCAAATTGAGAAAATTTCAGAGAGGTTTTATTTCTGCTGTTACTTCTATGTGCATCTAGAAGATGGCAAGACCACAACATCAAAAAAGGCAAGTAGGATCACTTTGCTGCAAAATAAACTAGAAAAAATAATCAACTTTAGTCATTTTGTTCATTGTGGGCATTATCATTTTGGATATTGTCTTCTTTCCGGTGACCATATTGTTGTTCTTGGTAACAATGCTGTTCTCATCAGAATAAGTGGACATTGCAATGCACGTATGATGTGATTTCCTGGAGTCTGCTAAGATGATAGGACACTTTATCCCTTGATTATTTCAGAATTAGCCTAAGCAGTTAGTATGTTTGTATCTTTGTATGATCTTGTTTTCTGGTTTGCATATTGAGCTTTGTTTCATGTTGTTTCTTGCTGCTGACATAATCTCTTTTGACAACAATTTTATGTTTCTATGTCCGGTTTCTTTTTCTCTATTTCTTCAGTTACTTGTTCACATTGGCGGTGCACTAACACTTCGATACTGTATCTGACATTTGCCATTCAAAAAAAAAAAAAAATCTTCTGTCAGTAGTCCAGTATGATTTAGGGAAAAATTGGCATTTCCTTTTTGCTTGCTGGGCTGAATGATTATTGTGTGATATGTTGAATAAATCAAAATGTAACCAATTTTAATAATGTAATCTTGCAAATTAATACAATTACCTATTTGTTGCTACATTGTCATTGTTTTCTGTTTTTTTTTTCTTAGAATAGATGCCACCCAGCTCTAACCAATTTTTTTAACAAATAGAAACTTGAGAGAATATGATACTCATATATCAAATTTTAACTCGGTTTTCTTTATCATTTAAAAGACTCCTGCCAATTCTGATTTCTAAGCTTGATTTATGAATTTTATAAAGTAAGCAAAACCTGATGTTCCTTTCAATAAGCTTTTCTAAAATGTTAATGTCAGCAGTGCAATACAAAGCTATGCAACATATTTAGAAAGTATTAGTGAAAATACAGGCAGGCAAACGTTAAAGAAAACACCCTGTTGGCACCAGAACAAATATTTATTTTAATGTAATAAGTTTACTAGACAGTACATAATATAATTTTTTAGGTCTACTATTACTAACAAATTGACCACAAGAGACAAATTTAGTGTACAACTACTTTATTTACTTCAGACTGTTAGAAATCATTCCTTCTTTTTACAGGCATCTGAACACCAGTTTTCATGATGCAGCACTTGTTTTGGTGGGTCTTAAAGCCCCTGAATTCATTTCAGGCATTTAGAGTATTTTCTGCTATTCCGGTCCATCTGGAATGTAAATTAGTTTTTGGGCAGTTGCGACCACCTTTTTGTTTTAGACATTTTTGTCATGTGTAAAAGTGAAGTCATGTGAAGTCTTGTTTCTTGTCATATTTTTGGGTGCCTGTTTTTAAGGCATGCAGTGGTTGTTATGGCCATGTCCTCAGAACAAATAGAATAAAAGGTCTTCCAGGGTAATTCTTCACTATTTGAGCTGCAGATGAAAATAAAACCTATTCAGTAGGATTTGCTAAAATCCTTGTGCTTCTTTCTTTTGTGTATCAACCATTTACTATTGTCCTTGACTTTGAAGTTTTCTGTTCATTTTTGGTCTTGATACACGGTTTTCTTTGATCTCCCAGTTTTCACCCATTTCTGCTTTCACATTCTTCTCCTGGTAACATCAGATCTTGTGTGCCTAGCAGACAATATCACAAGCACTATAATTCCCTCAGTACTTTTGATTTCATGCTTACTCTGTTCAGCACCTTTTTCAGCCATTAAGTGCAATCCTGAAGCACTATTGCTGTGGTCAGAAGTTACTGCATATGTGTCCCCTAGCGGATGAAAAAATATACAATTATATGCATTTTTCACTCTTTCATAGCCTGGACACGTAAAGACAAACTGCAAGTAACTGCAGTTCTAAAGTCTTACATTTTAATATGATTTTGATTTTAATGAAGATACTGGCAGTGATATTACTTAAGTAGAAGAATTGGTATATGAGGGAGACCTGCTTTGAGCTCTCAATACCTCTAAATCCCTCAAATTCTAATTAACCCCATCTCTAGCATTTCTGCTGCTGTAGGCAAGGCTGTAAATGTAGGATTACTGTTGTTTTACCCTTTGATATAGCACTACCTATGCAACTTTTTGTTTGTAATCTGGTTGTTTAAATTAACTATGAACTGATGTATATATTGACATTCATGTATGCATACTGTGATGTGTGTCTGGTCACACTTATAGGTAATCTAACCTAAACACAGTTAAAATATGAGACTATGCCACCAAACTTTATGAAGAGTCTGGGAACTCTTGAACGTTAAATGAAAGACACAACAATTTCAATAAAAACGACAGCAACTTACATTATACCAGACAATATTAAAATCTACCAAGAAGATAAAAGTGCATAAGAATCTAAAAATATCAGGAGCAAAAACCTTAAAAAACAGAGCACACTGTCCACACTCTAAAAGTCTCGTAAAACATAACAGTATACGGTACAACTGTTGGTGCTGCAAAGTCCTAGTTAACACAATGATTAGACTTCCAACTGTCACACTGAAACACTCTGCTCACCGAATGCTTGCTTCTCAACAGAAGTCTTGTTTCTTGTCAGCTGGCTTCGCTTGGTCCTCTCATGAGTCTTCCCTCTCTCTCTCTGGACACGGTGTCTCTCTGGTGAAATTGCCTCTTATTCCCTTGAGGTAGGTGTCACCGTTCGTGCGTCTTGTCAGCCACCTACCCTCATCTGCCTTCGAGTCCCTGTGCACAATGCGAGTGTTCTTGGCCCTCTCACACCATCATCAGAACTCGCTCTGTCCATTCTGCTTGTGCTCTCTCTCTTCACAACGTTCAAACACCACCCAGAAATAAGTAACTGCTTCAGTCTCTGCCTGGATCAATATGACGATTGATTAAACAATGATACATACCAATTTCCTTACGTTATCAATAATCTAAACACATTTTCATTGGTCAAACAAAAGAGTATTGTCAGATAACAAGTACATATACCACTGTATGCTGTTTAGAAACCAATGTTCCCAGACAAGTTTATTTTCAAACCATGTAAATACAAATATTTTCCAAGGATGCAGCCAGTTCTGTTATCACAATCTTGAATGTTGATGGGATACAAAGCAGTTTAATCTTCAAAGCAGGAGACTTTTTTGCAAGACAGGTAAATATCTACGTGGTGTAGATCGACATCAACCATAAAACGTAAAAGAATTATTCAGGAAATTTGCCTTTTCACATATCAAAAACAAAGTGCCCATTTATCTCCTGGCTTTTTACATTTATTATTTACCTGTTTTTTGCCTAAGAGAAAAATAAAACCACCCACTGAACAAAAATGTTCTCCTGACAGTACTATAGGTATTTATTTAAGTGGATTTCACAACTCTTAGTAAATAATGCCAAATAAAACCAGCTGTTTACTACAGATACTAGATAAATGAGTATACATTTGACTTTTAGAATTGAGTATATGTTATACTCAAAATATATAAAGACAAATATAATAATGTACTTTAAAACATTAAAACATAATAATAAAAAGGTTAATTGCTTGATGGAAGTTTAATTTTACAATGAGGATACCAGTAAATAATAGTAAATAATAACAATATGTACCGAATGAACTAATCTCCCTAATGACACCAGAAAAGCATAATGATGCTGCACAAAACATCATCTGACTAAACGAATAACTAAAGTAAGTTAACATTACAGTCTATTTGGAAATGCAAACATGCCATACCAGAATATAGTCATAGCATTTTAACATGTAATATATACACAGATCACAATTCCAATCTGAACTCTATTTGCTGTTGCTATGCCATATAGTGATGCAGTAGTTAAAGTCATTCAGTCAGTCAGTCATTTTCCAACCAGTTATATTCTAACTACAGGGTTATGGGGGTCTGCTGGAGCCAATCCCAGCCAACACAGGGTGCAAGGCAGGAACAAACCCCGGGCAGGGCTCCAGCCCACTGCAGGGCACACCCACACACCCACACACCAAGCACACACTCTGGACAATTTAGGATCACCAATGCACCTAACCTGCATGTCTTTGGACTGTGGGAGGAAACCGGAGCACCTGGAGGAAACCCATGCAGACACGGGGAGAACATGCAAACTCCACACAAGGAGGACATGGGAAGCAAACCCAGGTCTCCTTACTGCAAGGTAGCAGTGCTTAAACTGCGCCAAAGCACTACTCAAACATGTGTGAGTGTTTATCTCCTCTGTTGCAATGTACAAATTCATCATTAAGCTTCAGCTACCTTCTGCTACTGAGACCCTGAAATGATAACAGCAATTTTACCTTTTTATTTTCTCTCAGCATCAAGTCTTTTGGTCTTTTTTTTTTTGCTCACTCCCTGAAACCCCTGAAGGTTAAAGTGCATTGACTGAAGAAATTGAAGGTGGGTGGTTTAGGAAGAATTCCCATGGGCACATCATTTGCAGCAGAAGATTTTGCAGTTATACACTACAAAGGTTATCGCCAGATATTTTTCTTGTTTTAAAATCATGTCTGGCCTTGCAAAATTATAAGGTCGAAAAACTAATCATTAGGCAGATTAATATATTTCAAAATGAACGATTTCAGTGTATTCAAGATGCTTCAGAAGACTATAAGTATCACTTTCATGAACAGAAAAAAGTGAATTAAGTCTAATACACAGGTGTTTTCATAGATGACACACACAAAATGTAATTCAAACGATGCAAGATTCATTGAATACAAGTATGTTTGTACATTTATAAGAAATCTTTACTTTTCTCTACTATCTATTAAATTATTTTTGAACTTTATTCTTCTTGTATATTTAGCTTAGTAGTCAAATATTGACTTTTTATTTTAAATGAGCTAATGGATGTTTGCTAGTGTAAAACCTTATGGTAGTACAGCCTCATTCAAGTGAAATTCATTGTTAATTAGCACTGCTACTAATCGGTAACATCATGCAGCACAGTAAATTGCATACTCAAAATAACTAACCTTATTAATGAGACCTGTCTAATTTAATCAAAATTAATTCACCTTCACAGTCTTTTTCATATCTACAGGGACCTATCTGTCTGTTAAATTGCTAGAAGATAATTGTGCTAGGTCAGTCAGTCATTTTCTAACCTGCTTAGCCCTGAACAGGGTCATGGGGGGTGCTGGAGCCTGACCCAGCCAGCACAAGGCAGGAACAAATGCTGGACAGGGGGCAGTCTATTGTAGGTTGAACACACATACACCCAACCCAACCACACACTCGGGCCAATTTACAGTTAGGTCCATAAATATTTGGACAGAGACCACTTTTTTCTAATTTTGGTTCTGTACATTACCACAATGAATTTTAAATGAAACAACTCAGATGCAGTTGAAGTGCAGACTTTCAGCTTTAATTCAGTGGGGTGAACAAAACGATTGCATACAAATGTGAGGCAACTAAAGCATTTTTTAACACATTTCAGCGGCTCAAAAGTAATTGGACAATTGACTCAAAGGCTATTTCATAGGCAGGTGTGGTCAAGTCCGTCATTATGTCATTATCAATTAAGCAGATTAAAGGTCTGGAGTTGATTTGAGGTGTGGTGCTTGCATGTGGAAGATTTTGCTGTGAACAGACAGCATGCGGTCAAAGGAGCTCTCCATGCAGGTGAAAGAAGCCATTCTTAAGCTGCGAAAAGAGAAAAAACCCATCCGAGAAATTGCTACAATATTACGAGTGGCAAAATCTACAGTTTGGTACATCCTGAGAAAGAAAGCAAGCGCTGGTGAACTCAGCAACACAAAAAGACCTGGACATCCACGGAAGACAACAGTGGTGGATGATCGCAGAATCATTTCCATGGTGAAGAGAAACCCCTTCACAACAGCCAACCAAGTGAACAACACTCTCCAGGGGGTAGGCATATCGATATCCAAGTCTACCATAAAGAAAAGACTGCATGAAAGTAAATACAGAGGGTGCACTGCAAGGTGCAAGCCACTCATAAGCCTCAAGAATAGAAAGGCTAGATTGGACTTTGCTAAAGAACATCTAAAAAAGTCAGCACAGTTCTGGAAAAACATTCTTTGGACAGATGAAACCAAGATCAACCTCTACCAGAATGATGGCAAAAAAAAGTATGGAGAAGGCGTGGAACAGCTCATTATCCAAAGCAGACCACATCATCTGTAAAACACGGTGGAGGTAGTGTGATGGCTTGGGCGTGCATGGCTGCCAGTAGCACTGGGACACTAGTGTTTATTGATGATGTGACACAGGACAGAAGCAGCTGAATGAATTCTGAGGTGTTCAGAGACATACTGTCTGCTCAAATCCAGCTAAATGCAGTCAAATTGATTGGGCGGCATTTCATGATACAGATGGACAATGACCCAAAACATACAGCCAAAGCAACCCAGGAGTTTATTAAAGCAAAGAAGTGGAAAATTCTTGAATGGCCAAGTCAGTCACCTGATCTTAACCCAATTGAGCATGCATTTCACTTGTTGAAGACTAAACTTCAGACAGAAAGGCCCACAAACAAACAGCAATTGAAAGCCGCTGCAGTAAAGGCCTGGTAGAGCATTAAAAAGGAGGAAACCCAGGATTTGGAGATGTCCATGAGTTCAAGACTTCAGGCTGTCATTGCCAGCAAAGGGTTTTCAACCAAGTATTAGAAATGAACATTTTATTTCCAGTTATTTAATTTGTCCAATTACTTTTGAGCCCCTGAAATGAAGGGATTGTGTTAAAAATGCTTTAGTTGCCTCACATTTTTATGCAATCGTTTTGTTCACCCCACTGAATTAAAGCTGAAAGTCTGCACTTCAACTTCATCTGAGTTGTTTCATTTAAAATTCATTGTGGTAATGTACAGAACCAAAATTAGAAAAAAGTTGTCTCTGTCCAAATATTTATGGACCTAACTGTATCATTGCCAATACACCTAACCTGCATATCCCACACAGACACTGAAATAACATACAAATTCCATGCAGAGAGGGCTCAGGAAGCAAACCCTGGTCTCCTTACTGTGAGGCAGCAGGACTACCTCTGTGTCACCATGCTGTCTTAGTTGTGCTAGGTGTTACATATATTTAGAAATTTTCATGAAAAGGTTAAAGCTGTTTTAATACAAACAGCACTCAATCTACCAATAACAGATCTGACCTATATTAATTTTACAATCAAATGCATCTACATTACAGCATAAAATAACTGACAAAATAACAAAATACCTGACTCACTAAAGTAGAAAAATTAATACCAAAAGGTGCTTCTACTGCACGGGTGTGGTCATTGGAAAACCATATAAACTCACGTATAAGTCAGGTCTTGACACCCGAAAAATCGATCACAAAATCAGACCCTGATGCCTGTTCAAAAATGCGACACTTAAATTTTGCCTCCTCCAATCTCGCACCAGTTTCTCAGACACATCGAATTTTGTTGCAGCAGTGCAGTTACTGATTTCTTTCGCCACTTCAACAACTTTTTAAAACCAGCTTCATATTTTGTTCCGATCGAACGCTCCTTTGTAGACAAGGGATGCTCTAACGATAAAGGCCCATGAGGGTGTGAGATACAAAAAACACAAAACAGTGCGAATGTTGCTTCGGAATAGTTTGGGTATTACGGTGTGGTCACGTAGGCACAATACATAGAAAAAAACGGCAGTGTTCTCCGTGGTTATTCTCTCAGGTGAGCGTTAGCATATCATAATCTCTTGGACCAATAGGGTGAGTTTTCCACATTCAACTTATACAACCGACATAAAATACCAGAAATTATACGGTAAAATCAAGCCAAGATTTATCTGCGGGAGATCTTATCCGCGAGTATATACAGTAGTTAAATGATTGACATCCCTTCATGCATACATAAAAGGTTTTGCTTAACCAGGTTGTTCATTATGTTGGTTACCATGTCTTTCTTTAAGACTTTGCACAAGGGTTGAGAGCTTTGGCATATTTTACATGAGATCCAGCGACATAGTCTGCAAAATTTGCTTATATTTCTCAAGCAATCATGGCCAAGGTGATGTAGACATGGACGTCTGAGGGAAATAAATTGTTACCTAGAAGTAACACTACACTATAATGCAATATTATTGAGTGTGAGGTCTATGCATTGATTCAAGTGCAAGGAATAACAAAAAAGAAATGTTTACCAACACCACTTCACGGACAACTTCTCATAAAGACTAGTGCACACCATGGTTAAATAGCTTTAAAAAATACACATAAAAACACTGTATACTTTTTACTGGTTTGGTGAATTCTGCATACATGCAAAGAAAAATATAAATGAAACATTTATTCCTTAGATTTCAATAGAAGTAAAACATACAAGGTTTGTTTGGAAATACAAAAAGCCTACACTTCATTTTAATTAAAAAATGAGTTTCAAATTCATAGTGCCAAACCCTCAAGTAAATTTACTTTTAAGAGAAACTGAGAAAGATGAAAAAGACACCAACTAATCTAAAAACTATTGTGATGCTGAAGCAATTAGGCAGGAAGCAGACAGCAAAAATTGTAGTGCAAAAACTGTGCAATTATAAATAATCCATAAAAACAGTGTAGGAAGCATGAAGTAAAATCCAATATAAAAAGAAAATAAATAGATTAAACCAAGGATAAAATCACAGTTATCATTGGCTTCCTTTCATCACGTTCCCAGTGCTCTCACCCTCTCTCTTTCTGTCTCACCCTGCTCATCCACCAGGCATACTCAGCAGGGCTGAGACATCAGTGAATCCAGTCCATACTATGACACCCGTCCCAGCCACCTTCAATTGCCATTTGTGGAAGATTGTGGGTTCACTTCCCGGTTCCTCCCTGTGTGGATAGCGCTTTGAGTACTGAGAAAAGCGCTATATAAATGTAATGAATTATTATTATTATTATTTGCTAGGACTCCCTGTTTTCCTCTAGGGGGTGCTAGCTCCCTAGTTGGAATAAGTTCTTTTTTAATTGTGGTGTCTTAAGTAACCTGAAACTAAACAGATTTAATATTAAAAGGCGATACCCCTCCCATAGTGATACGGCGGTAAGAAATCACATAAGAGAAAATAACTTAGCTTTCTTTTCTTTTTTTAAAATTTTTTATTGAAATCACACAACATTCCATACAAATAGATCAATTTTACAAGAATAGGATTGAAAACAAATCAACCCCCACCCCAGAGAAAGAAAGCATGGGCAGCAGAATAAAACTTAAACCTAGTAAAAATAAGCAAATAGATAAATTAATAAGTGAATATAGATAAACGGAGAAGAAAAAGAAAAGAGAATAGGGAGAGAATCGGGTTCCTCAGTGCTTTAAAAGCTTATTCTAAAATGTTATTGATTAGATCCTGCCAGGTTTGGAAATATTTCTGCACAGATCCTATAAGTGAGAATTTTACTTTTTCCAATATTCAAATAATATATAACATCAGTTACCAATTGACTTAAAAGGGGAGAGTTAGGATTCTTCCAGTTGAGTAAGATAAGTCTCCGTGCCAATAGTGTAGTAAAGGCAATTACAGTCTGTTTGTCCTTCTGCACTTTAAGCCCATCTGGAAGTACACCAAACATAGCTGTTAGTGGATTAAGAGGGATTGTGACACCAAGGCTGTCTGAAAGGCATTTAAAAATCTTGGTCCAAAATGATGCTAACTTGGTGCAGGCCCAGAACATGTGACCCAGTGAGGTTGGAACTTGATTGCAGTGTTCACAGGTTGGATCTTGCCCTGGAAACATTTTGGACAATTTTAAGCAAAACAGATGTGCTTGATATATAATTTTTAGTTGAATAATTGTATGCTTTGCACATATGGAGCTCGAGTGAATTCTCTGCATTGTTACCTTCCACTCCTTTTCTGATATGTTGAGGGAGAGATCCTTTTCCCATTGTCCTCTTGGATGTTTGAAAGGGAGGGACTGTAAAATGGTTTTATATATTGCACAGATGCTGTCTAAGTCCTTGAAACTGATGAATATATTTTCCAGCATAGAGGGAGGTGGGAGATGAGGAAAATTGGGCAGGTTCTGTTTAACAAAGTTTCTAATTTGAAGATAGTGAAAGAAATGTGTTGCTGGAAAGTTAAATTTAGAATGTAATTGTTCATAGGATGCAAAGACATTGTCTATGTACAGATCTCTAAGTGATTTAATCCGAAATGTTTTACAGACATTAAAAACTGCATATGTTTGCGATGGTTGAAAAAGGTGGTTCTCATGCAGTGGTGCCACCGCTAAAAGATTCTCTATCTTAATGTTTCCTACATTGGTTCCATATTCTGAGTGAGTGAAACACTGTTGGGTTATTAGTATATTGGCGATAATTTGCATTTATTGGGGCGCAAAGCAAGGAATATAAAGATGAACTGCAGGATTCTTTGTCTATTGCAGACCAAGCCTGCATATGTTCATCTATTTGTGTCAATGTCCAGGTTTTAATATGTTGTATGCTGCCCAGTAGTAAAATTGAAAGTTAGGTAAAGCCATGCCACCTTCTGCCTTTGGCCTTTGTAGGGTCGCTCTTTGGATACATGGATGTTTTGAATTCCAAATAAATGTGGTTATGGTTGAATCTAATTTCTTAAAGAATGATTTATTGATGTATATTGGAATATTTTGAAATAAAAATAGAAGCTTAGGGAGGATATTCATCTTAACAATGTTAATTCTTCCAGCTAAAGTGAGATGAAGGGTTGACCATCTATGCAAGTCTTGCTTGATTTTTTCCATAAAGACAGCAAAATTTTGTTGATAAAGAGCTTATGTTTACTTGTGATGTTTACCCCTAGATATTTGAACTGATCTGCGATGATAAAAGGGAAGGTGTCCAATCTAATATTATGTGCTTGAGAATTCACTGGAAAGAGCACACTTTTAGTCAAGTTAATTCTGAGACCAGAAATCTTATGAAATTCTGTTAGTGCTGTTAGGACAGTAGGCATAGTATTTTGTGGGTCTGATATATACAGTACCATATCATCTGCTTATAGAGAAATTTTCTGTTCAAGTCCTTCTCTGATAATCCCCTTTATCTCATAAGCATTTCGAAAGTAAACTGCCAGTGGCTCAATGGAGATTGCAAAAATTAGTGGTGACAAGGGGCATCCTTGTCTGGTACCATGTTCTAGTTTGAAGTAGTCTGAATTAATGTTGTTAATACAAACTGAAGCTTCTGGATTGGTATACAGTAGTTTAATCCATGCACAAATGTTTGGGCCAAACCCAAATTTCTCCAGTGTAGTGAAAAGGTAGTTCTATTCAATCATATCAAATGCTTTTTCTGCATCCAAGGATAATAAAATCTCTGGGATGTTTGACTTTGCGGGTGAGTATATTACATTAAACAGGCGTTGAAGATTGAACGCTAAATGTCGGCCTTTGATAAATCCAGTTTGATCTTGTGATATTACTGAAGGCAGCACTTTCTCCATCCTTCTAGCTAGGACTTTGGAGAGTATTTTAACATCATTATGTCTGTATGATGCACATTGTAATACATCCTTATTTTGTTTAGGAAATACAGTGATTAATGCTTGACGAAACGTTTGAGGTAGAATTTTATTGTCTCTAGCTTCTGTGAATGTTGCTAATAAGAAGGGAGCTAGCTGAGTGGAGAACTTCTTATAAAATTCGGCAGGGTAGCTATCGGGGCCTGCTGCTTTCCCACTCTGAAGTGACTTTATAGCATCTAGTAATTCTGGTAGTGCCAGAGGTTTATCCAATTCCTCTGCACTAAGAGTATCTATTTGTGGTATCTCTAAAGCATCCAGAAATGCATTAGATTGTGTCTTGTCTTCTTTAAACTCAGTAGAATATAAGGATTTATAGTAGTTTCTAAATGTGTGCATTATATTTTTATGGTCAATGATTATGTCTCCGTTTGTGTTGGTAATTGCTTGTGGATTTGTTGAGCTATAAGCTTATTAGCTTTCACTCCATGTTCATAGTAATAATGTCTTGATTTAAAAATGAGTTGTTCAGTTTCTTTAGTTGTTAAGAGGTTGAGCTCTGAATGCAGAGCCTGTCTTTTCCTATGAAGACCCTCACTTGGACACCTGGCATGTTCTTTATCTATTCTAGTAATTTCGTTGGCTAGCTTTGATACCTGCTTGCTTTCCAGTTTATTTCTGTGGGAAAGATATGAGATAATCTGTCCTCTTAAGAAGGCCTTCAGGGTTTCCCAGAGTATCCCAGCAGAGACCTCTGAGGATATATTTTTCTCTAGAAAAAAATGAATTGATTTAATATAAATTCTGTAAAGTTTTCGTCTGCTAATAAAAGTGGGTTAAGATGCCATCTGCGAGATGAGTATGTGGGGCATAATGACTTTATCTCCAGGATCAGAGGGGCATGGTCGGAAATAACAACAGCATCGTACTTGCAGGATTTAATTGTAGGCAGGAAATGGTTATCTACAAAAAAATAATCAATTCTTGAGTAGCAATGATGCACTGGTGAGTAGAAGGAATATGTTTTTGAATTTGGGTTTAGAAATCTCCAGGGGTCTGATAAGTTGTGGTCAGTTACAAACTGTGTAGTTGTCTTTGCAGTGTTAGATGTCATCACCCCTGTGGCAGGAGACCTATCTAGGTCTGGATTTAAAACACAATTAAAATATTCAGCCATTATAATTTTATGAGTGTTCACATTGGGAATGGATGCAAATACATTTTGGATGAATTCCCTATCATCCACATTGGGTGCATAAACATTTATCAAAATCACTTTATAATTAAATAAATTACCCATAACAATGATGTATCTCCCTTCAGGATCAGATAAAACATCTGATACTAAAAATGAGACTGTTCTATGTATGAGAACATAGAACTTAGCTTTCTTTAATGATGATTTACGCGGCATTAAAGATGTGGAAGCCAATGCAAAAATAGGATACAATTTCATGCTGACTCTGATACACAGAAATAGTGCACATTGCCCATTTGTCTTTGTCTATCTTATCCTATGCTTGGCCGAGCAGTTCTAAATGCTGAGCCCCTTTGTACTAAATCAGGCTCAGCTGTGCACAGAAAAATAAAAAAATAAAAAACAGATTTAAAATATTTGCACAGAGCACAGTGACATTAAACTTATATTCTGATTACACTCTCCAAGCCTGATACCCTTGTCCTGCCACCTCTGGCAGTCCAGAATGACCCCTCAAGCCCACAATCATCACCATTCCACAAAATCAGTTGGGCTGATTTGCCCCAGAACTTCTCTGCCTATGCCCCTCTGTGGGGCTTCCCCAACCACTTGCCTCCTTTGCTCAATCACCTGATTCTGCACATTTTATTTTTTATTTTACTCGGTTTTCTCTTTTCTTGATCTTTCCCACTTAGACCTTAGCTCCTGTTAGTGTAGGTTCACTAAACAATCTGCTCAACAATAATGGGTAATGAAGGATAGCAGTGCTGATTGTGTCCATGGAAAAGAAATAGAAATTAGCCAATTCCCACATTAAGTGCTCCGTGGTCACATAGCTTTCCAGCGTACACCTACACTCATGGATTTAGAGCCACAAAATACCCAGCACCTCTCTGATCTGTTAATCGTGTCATGGACCCCAGACACGCTTCACAGTTTGAAGATATTAAGTTGCTAAAGTCCGACAAACATCTAGCGGTCTATCTAGAGGTCTACCCTGCCTACCATAAGTCTTATGGCAATGGAAATTTTAAGGCAATAATCCTTTTAGTTATGTTGATGAGAGGTAGGAATAATAGTTCACTTTAAATTCAGGTGAACCCAGGCTTTTAAATACATGTTGCAAATTTGGTACATAGAGCCCTAATGCGTAGTCTGTGAAAGGCAGCTGGATTTCAAAAATCTGGCATGAAAAAAAATACAGATTTTTTACATAAATTTGATCTTTGATTCAAGAAGAAAAGAATTTTGTATTCTTTTGCATTAAAACAGAAAAAACAAAGCGTTCAAAAACTTTTGACTGGTAGTGTGTATGTATATTTGCGTGTTCATGTGTGTGTATATGATATATATTATGTGTGTGTATGATATATCATATTCCAATACGATTATGGAGAGAATCATTAAATACACTTGCACCATATATTTTAAATATTATTAATTATTCTCTTACCACTGGAACTGTGCCTGCCTATTTTAAACAAGCAGTGGTTAAGCCCTTATTGAAAAAAATCTAACCTTAATAAGGATGACTTAAATAATTTTAGACTGATTTCTCATCAACCTTTCTTATCTAAAATATTTGAGAAAGTTGTTTTTCAGCAGCTTCAGATTTTTTGGGATTGTAATGGTGATCAAGAAATTTTTCAGTCCGGTTTTAAAACTAATCCTAGCACTGACACACTGAAAATCACAGATACAGTGTGTTTTTTTGTAAATAATAAATACAACAAAATGATCAAATTGATGGAGAAACAGAGGAGATGAAGATCTTAACTTAGTTCTCATGCTTGCTTTTATAGATACAATAGCTCACTTGGGCATACTTATTATCTTATGACACTACAACTGCCTTGTGGTCCAGAAAGCAAAGAGAAAGAAACAAGAAATTAATGAGAATTGCCTAAACAGAACATGAAAATGCTCTCAGAAAGGTTGTAGAACCTGACAATGTCCTGTTTAGTAAGAATTTTCAGTTGACACTTTAGTTTAGGTACTGCAAAAATTAATCTTTTACTAATTTACTACTTTGTAACAAAACCTTAACATACACTTCTTTTAGTCTTCACAACCTTTACAAAGCATTATTAAAGTGTTTAGTCATCTCTGCAATGTGACCTACTAAAAAACATAACTTTTGAGTGTTCTGAGTGGCTTAATTGAGACACATTTCTCTTGGTATTGCATATTTAGAATAAGACCTGCGAATCATTCATATTAACAAGTCATTTTATCATCATCTCAATATGTCAAACTGCACAGAGATGAATAACCTATCTACTGATGTTTTATAGGTGTTATGAAGACCCAAAGAAGTATATGTTAAGGTCTTGTTACATAATAGCAAATGAGTAATAGATGCATTAAAACTAAAACTAAAATGTTACCAATTTTTATTTTTGACACTGGTCAGAAATGTATAGATAGTTGTATAATCTGCTGTCAGGTGACTGAGACCCTTGTTGGCCATTGGTTCCTCCTCTTGGATGGCAAGAACACGTCTATGCCAGCTTCTACTGTAAAGGGTCATTACTGAGTCTATCAAAGGATATGTGACATTCCCAGCAAAGAAACATACATTATTTGGCTTTTATATATGAAAAGGAAATAGGTTGTGATTTCAAAAATAACACAAGTACATAAACTTAAAAATAAATTGACTTGACTTTATATAGCACTCTTCACTGAGAGCAGGCAAGGAGTGTTGCAACAAGTTTTCAGGTAAAAATACAATTATAAGCTCTACCGACTACAAAATGGGCACACATAAAAAGTAACTTATATAGTATATTCTTGTGCTCATGAAAAATGCTTTCAGAAAATGCTGCAGCACCAGCGTCATCTGTCAGAATGGATGCTTTTTGCTATTTACATGGCTCTTTTAGGTGGCTTGCTAGCCTTTAAACTGCTTGCCCTTGCTACAGTTAGTGGAATTCTGTTGGTCATACTGAAGGCTTGTAGTTTTTATAGGCACCCTGCCACGGGTACTGGAATGCCAGCTCATACTATGGGTGACTCCTCCCTAGCTGATGCAACTTGTCAGCACCGTTACAATATTTTAAATACTAATTACTGATACACAAAATATATGTATACTACAGTTTGCATATATTTAGGAAAAAATAAAAATACAGGGACCTTCATTTTTTTAATAGATTATAGTATTATTCTATATGCAGTCACAAATTATTAAATTTAAAAATTAATATTTCTACAGCTTTAATGTTTTTCATATGAAATCTTCTTAACAAAATATTCAACACTCTATTATTATAAAATGGTACTTGTGCTGGAAAAAAAAATAAACTACCATGAATTGTATGAGCTGAAGCCTAAGGTTTTCAGACAGGAACAGTCCTACAGGTACTAATGTTTCAAGCTGTTTTTAATTTACTTTTATATTATAGTGAATGACAATAACTTAAAAACAGACTCAGGGGTCCTAACATACAAACACAAAAAGCATAGGGGAACAAACAAAAAGAACCTGCTGGACACCTACACAACCAAACTTGTTTTACAGACACCACATGAGCTTTGAATTCAAATTGCTGCCTTCCTATTTTCTCTTTTGTTCCTCTCCTCGGGGTTTTGATGCCTCATGCTGTATATCTACAAAAAAAATCCACCATGACAGCTTATACGTTTACTTCCCATGAATGCTTTTTCATTTCAGATTTTATTATTTGAGATACAATTAATAGTTAAATTACTGTAATATGCTCACCTGCTATATCATTACTTGTAATGAAATACCTTTGCTGAATTTTATGTTTTACATTTCATGCATTGTTTGATAGCATTAAATGAAATTATGATTAAAGCTTAAAACAAGTACTTACTATTGGTATAAATGTATTTAGGTAATGGTTTTACTTACAAATCACAAGATCTTAGTGCAGTTGTTTATATATTTCAATCACTAAAGCACTTAGTGCCTCACAGTGACACAGTGGTGAGGATTTAACTGACAGTCATGTAGTTTACAGTTCATTGCTGTAGCTGATAGGCCACATTGCTGTAAGAAGTCAAGAATCTTCTTTACCCTCTTCTTTCAGCTGCTCCCATTAGGGGTCGCCACAGCGGATCATCTTTTGCCATATCTTCCTGTTCTCTGTATCTAGCTCTGTTACACCCTCCTCCTTCATGTCCTCTCTCACCACATTCATAAATCTCCTCTTTTCCTCTTATCCGGCAGCTCTATCCTTAACATCCTTCTCCCAATATACCCAGCATCTCTCCTCCACACATGTCCAAACCAACGCAATCTCGCCTCTCTGACTTTGTCTCAAAACTGTCCAACCTGAGCTGACCCTCTACTCATTCCTAATCCTTTCCATCCTTGTCATACCCAATGCAAATCTTAACATCTTTACCTCTGCCACCTCCAGCTCTGTCTCCTATCTTTTCATTCAACCCATATAGCGTAGCTGGTCTCACTGCCATCCCAACTATCCATCCCGTAGACCTTCCCTTTCATTCATTCTGGTACCCGTCTGTCACAAATCACTCTTGTCCACCCACTCCACCCTGACTGCACACTCTTTTTCACCTCTCTTCCACAATCCCTATTATTCTGTACTGTTGATCCCAAGTATTTAAACTCATCCACCTTCGCCAACTCTACTCCCTGCATCCTCACCATTCCTCTGATCTCCTTCTCATTCACACACATGTATTCTGTCTTGGTCCTACTGACCTTCATTCCTCTCCTCTCTAGAGCATATCTGCACCTCTCCAGGGTCTCCTCAACCTGCTCTCTACTCTCTGTACAGATCACAATATCATCTACAAGCATCATAGTCCATAGGGACTCCTGTCTAATCTTGTCTGTCAACCTGTCAGCCACCATTGCGAATATTACACAGAATACAGTCATGTCTGTGTCATGGAGTATATTAGCGCTGGGGATTGAACTTGGCAACTCGGCAGTTCATAGTTTATGTAATTTAGCCAGCTAGCCACATTACTGGCCATGATAATAATTCACAATAAAAAGAACATCATTGTTGGTTTAATAAAAACAATGCATCTTTTTAAAAGAAGCTCAGTAAAGTTTTGCCTCATTTAGCCACACCACCCTATGAAAAAGTTTTGATTTTTATCATAAAGTTATTTACAATTATGAGGCACTGTCCAATGAAAACCCATGTATATAACTGACTCCAACAACTCTTTCCTTTTTTCTGTTTATTTTAGAATTGTAGAGTCCAGAGGCACAAGGTGGGAAATAGTCCAAAGCTGGGCATCAGTCAACTGCATGGCTCCATTTGCAATGGACTACAAATATTTTTTATTTGCAGAGGATATTTAGATATTTAAATGATACGAAAGAAATGACAAAATGAACTGTACAGCATTCCATAGAACATTTGAAGTTTGAATATACGTAAAAGTGAATGTGCGGATATTGAGTTATCCATAAAAAAGCAAACAAACCAAAAAAGTGTTTTCCCACTTGTCATATATTATTTGAGAAATAGAAAGGTTTACTTAACATAATGTTAACAAAATGTGTTTGTTTGAGAATTTAAACAAATACACATCCATGTCTAGATTAATACTCCCAGAAGGCCCTGGGAGACTTTGCCATTTAGCAGGGAGTTGTTTAATATTTTGCACACTTATATTCTGTGTGTGGAGACTCAATTATGTCATCAAGCAGATCCCCCCTTTGTCATTTCACCACAGGGAGATTCAGTCATTTCATCTTTCATTCCAAGATTTTTGTGTGTACATATTAGACTGAATGCATTGTTTTTTCACTTCAACATATGACATGCACAATTGACACTATAGCCCTAATAAAGGAAACTTTAAATAAAAAAAAATTAATCAGAGCTAAATGAATGTCACATAGAGGGAAGTACCTGTTGGTATGATGGTGGGGGTCTCACACTCAGGTCCTGGGAGGCCAGCATGCCTCCTTTACAGCTTTTAATGGAATTTGTTATTTATTTACATTATTTATTTATTTTGCACAATTAATGAGGGAAGATCACTGAAGTGTTTAATGGACTCGGATGACTTCTACTAGTCTTTTTTATTTTCTGTATTTTTCCTCTATTTAAATTTCCTTTATTAAGTTATCAGTTTATCCGTTGCTAAAATTATATGGCATTCGGTTTAGAATTGTCAACAGCAGTGCTAATGTTTATGATTTACTGAAATGAAAAATGTAGTACATTTTATTACTGCATGCATTACAAAATTGATTCCAAAAGGTGGCACATTGCAAAATTTACACTCTAAAAATATATGAAGATGTGGGACATCCATCCATTTTCAAGCATGCTTATCCCACAAAGGGTTATGGGGAAGTTGGAGACTATTTCAGCAAGCGTCCAGCGCAAGACAGGAACAATACCTGAACATGGTGCCAGACCATTAAAAGGTGAATATACACATACTCAGATGTGGGTCTGTTCATAGTTCTCAATTTGGACATGCAAGGCAAAGTGATTGTTCACTAAATTAACCTTCAAATGTGGACTTTTAACCCTTTCATAAATAAGGACTACTATGTCAATTCACACAGTTGTTCAATTAGTACATTAAATTAACTTCTGTAGTCAATATATGCATTGATCTAGTAAATAAAATGTAATTATTTGTCCATACTGGTTTACATGTTCATTTGCTACATAAAACCTAATTTTCAAAAGTTACTGGTTTCAGATTTATTACACTCTGTTAAAGATTGGCTGGTAACATGTCATATACCAGTGCTATTCAGCTTAACTCAAATTAACTAGAATTACATAGGAATGCACTGTTCTGCTACATATAAAATTATTAGCCATCAAAACTGTATTAATTCTCCTTCTGATGTTTTTGAAAAACAAAGCTTTTTGTTTGCACCATCAAAAATGCATCTGTTTTTAAGTAACCATTTGCATCTTGATGGTCCCAAAGTGCGAACCAGCTGTAAACAAGGGTATCACAGGATGAACACCAAAACTCACTCACCTCTGGGAAATTCGGATTTGTCAGACATTCAAATCAATGTTCTTTTTTTAAACATGCTATCTTTTACTTATTGATGTTCTATATTTACTCTATTTGTAGACCACATTCAAAGTGACTTTACATCTATAAATGCTGACTCTGCACCTTTTCAGTTCAGGATCTACTTTCATAGTCAGTAGGCTGAAAAAGCGATTTAGCAAGTACATAAAACATGGAGAACAAAGCTCTTAAAAAAAACATATTCCAACACAGATAATGTGTAAAAATTTCATGAAATCTGTAAAGAGAAACAAATGTGATACACCCATTTTAATGCTATCTTGATATGAAGATCATCACTTTTTCCTAACTATATTTTAGACTGCATAATTTACTTGTTAATTATCATCGTGATTGTTTGATGCCTGTAAAAGAAACTGGCATTTATGTAAAGACTCATAATCATTTTTTCTTTTTTTCAAAGCATATAATTAAAAAGAATATTAATTAATTTAAGTTATATTTGTTATAGAAGGAGCTGGAGGTAAAAGTCTGGCATATATCCATTTGCAAATATTTTTTATAGAGCAGATGTGTATCCAAAGCAACTTACAAAAGACAGATGTAGTAATATAAACGTAAGGGGGCTCCTGATGCTGGAAGTTTTGGAATTTGGCTAGTTGAATTTTAAATTAAAGAAAGATATGGCTAACTATAAATATTATGCCACATAGTAAGCTCCATAATCATCATCTGTGTTCTTCTCATGAGTCTCCACTGGTGGAAAGAGACAAATGCCTTCACCATGTTTGTAGTCTTATCAGTTACAATGACAAAGACTTTGTTGGAAATACTGTATTTGGCAATTGAATTCTTATATTTCTGAAAAATGTTTTCTGCTGTATGTTTTCCCTTGAACCTATCGCAAGCCAGCATGAACTTATGAAGCTCAAAGTCCAAAATGAAATGACCAGTTATACCCAAAAAGCTGGACCAGAGATCAATAGTCAGACATATGTATCAAACCTTTTGTGTTAGTACTCTCAATTCTTTCTTAATGTCATCTGTATGTTGTGGAATAAGCTTTTGACTCAAGTGATTGTTCAGCCAAGCGGATAATCTTGCAAAAAGTCCCTGTCTTCAACAGTTGACAGAGGATGCATCTCATTAACAATGTAGTCTGCAATGCTAGCTGTAAGGTGCAACTGATTATGGTTTGTAGCTAGCAATTTTGCAATGAGATCATTTGTCCAGACTGAATTGAGCTTTTGCTGGTGAGTGTCGTTGGGTAACTGAGAATCCCAGGATGATTACTTTGAAATAAAACAGGGAACAAAAAACGTTATGTCAACTGTGATTGACTCGCATGTACATGTGGCTCCAAAAAGTGTGTAAAACACAAGTAACATTGTGACTACAATCAATTATTTAATTCAATTAAATAATGGCAACTGGAAAGGCACATTTCATGCATGTTGCATGACAAAGATGAGAAAGTGGAACACATGTGCCAGACATGTTCATTGATATTCATTGATAATTCATTCATTGATAAAAAACTTATTGATTGCATTGAGTCTTCTTGTCCCATGTACAAGTTTACAGTATTATACATGCAACAACATAAACAGAAGCAATTTTTGTGTGTAACTAACCACACTTTTGCATTTACTAGCCATGTATAAAATCAAATGTGCTTTGTAAATGTTTTAAACTGTTTGGTCCACAACCAGTACAAGTAGTCAACTAAAAACATTTAAAGTTTAATGTAGCTTGATTGGATCTATGAACAGGTATACTACAATGCTTACAGACTGTTTTGTGGTTATGAAGCTGTAGGAGTTGGTTCACCAAAATGATCTTTCATAAAGGTCTTCCCAGAAATTTCAGATTTCTCACCTATTTCCAATTTAATAGGGATTCCAAATCTTTGTGCTAATATGATAATCCAGAGTTCAAAACAGTCCAAGATCATACACAAAAAGCAATCCAAAGTCAATCAAATTTTTTCCAGACAAACTCACAGAAAATCTCCAATCGCACACCTTCAACATGGGCCCTAATTACCTTTCATTTATATTTCGAGGTCAAGAACCTTCACCATGCGTGGAATTCTGAGAAACATTGTTTTAATCTAATTTAAGAAAATGGTGTTAGGAACATTAATGTGCAGAATGATACATGCAAATGAGACAATCAAATTTCTTATTTTTCTTTTTAACAGTGATTTGTGAAATTAACATGCATAATGTATAAAACATAATTATTTTTTATTTCTTTTATATGTTTGTGATTTATGTGATTCATAATATTTAATGTATTGTAGAAAATTTAGCAAATCGAGTCAAATTATCTTAGAAGGAGGAATTTTGTGGAATTTATTTGAATTCAGTTCTGTTTCCTGACTTTCCAATTCAATTCCAATTTCATTTCTCTTCAGCTGCATGCAATTCTAATTCCAATTCCAGGAAGTGAATTGGAATGGCACCAACCCTATTCAACCTATTAGGTACTGCGTTGTTTGATAAGTGCTAGGCAATAAGTTACAAAACAAGTAAACCATGAAAAAAGAAATACATTAAATCCTCACATACTGTTGGCATATCCAACAACAAGACATTGAATCATCAAGATATTCAGAGCTTTTAACTGATTCATTGTTTTAAGTTAAAGGGGCTTCATCAGATTTGTAAAAAGTTCCTCAGTAATGAGGGGCGCAATGGAATATTAACTTTTGACCACTTTTTGTTTAGAACTAATTTTGTGTTATTTCTCTTGGACACAAGATGGACAACACATCATGACTTCAAAGATGCACATTGTGTGGGTGACCATTGTAATGAACAGGGTTTTGTTCACATGATGTAGTAGCCATTTTAGTATTAATGCTCTGGAATCATGGAAAGTACATCAACATTTTTAAATTGCCAGATATGATTTTTGTAATTCAATTTAGTTAAAATCTTTAAGCATTTTTTTAAATTTGAGGCCGTGTTTAGGAACATTTTGTTCCATGGTCCTATTTACTGTTTGTGTACGGCAGTTGCCTTTTTTATTTTTCTGTACTATGATGTTTTATTGGTCATTTAGAAGCTAGTTCAAGTAGGCAGATGAATACACTAACTGAGAAGAGGATGATGTTCTGCCTTGGAGAAAAAGGTAGGGAGAAAAATAAAATATTTATTTTATGTGCCAGAAAGTACAGCAAAAGTTCATCTTTAACACAGCATAGTCTAAGCGCAATTGCTTTTTTAAATTCAAACTTCCCTGATTCAAAAAGAAGATGGAAACATAGTATCCAAGGATGAATTATAAATAGAAGTACCAAAGAAAGACTATCCATTCCTCCATACATCCATCCATCTATTTTCTAAACCTGCTTATCCAAAGCAGGATCGTAGTAAAGCAAGCACTGGGTGCAAGGCAGGAAAAATTCCTAGAAGGGTGTCAGTGATTAACTGGGAATTTAAAATAAACTATTGCCAAAACCAGAATGCTAACCAAAGACAAAAAGAAATCACTCATTTTCAGTAACCACAAACACACACAAATCACTCACAAACTCTCCACTGAATATCTATAACCTTGGATGAAGATACTGTACATCGAGACATAAGCTTATAAAGTGTTGTGCCAAATACATCACATGGTGTGACTTCCAGGCGACACCCCTATGGGTGCAGCTTCTTGACCACAGGACACTTAAGTAGGGGTACCCAAAAGAAAACAAAGTGGCTTTGTCACAATTTGAAAAGCAAGAATAATAAAATATAATCAATTCTACAATAAAACATCTACAACGTAACAGATGGAGTGTAGCAAAGTTATAAGTTGTTTTGCCCCTTGGTTTCTTTTTCTTAGGCTAGTGATACTATATGGAGTGTTAGCACTTTTATACTATGCCATCTCAATTTTGTTTCCTTGTTACTACTAAAAACTTTGTGATTCTATGGAACCAATCTTATTTTTCTTGTGCTTTAATGTTAAAATAACTAGATTAAGTAATGAGCTTATTTATCACACATCTAACAGTTTTAAGAGTATACAACATTATGTTCCCTTCCATACATAAAATATCTTTTTAAGAATTTACTGAAATATTGGTGCTTACTATAATATAGTATACAGTAATTTCATGTACCAATGCTTACCATCTCCACAGTGAAAATAAGAACTGACATTACAGATTTTGCATATGAATGAAGACTATTTAGTGCAGCAAGGCCACAGCTATCTTGATGCAATCCAACCTTTTTTCTAAAGCCACCACAGTATCTGACTTAAATGCTGTGGTAATCTAGATAACCGCTGAAATATATGCTATTTAACTGTTACCACTGTAAGAGACCATGTGCTATCTTGTCCATAAATTCTAATTCTGTTTTGCAGATTACAGATAGACTGCTGGCTAGTAAAACTTTACTTTAAAGGCCAAATTCACCAGAACCCAGTTATTCTGTCCGTGGGCGAGAAGAGGGACAGGAGATGAAACATAGTCAAAACCAGAGATGAGTCAAAACCTTAAAAAAGAAACAGTTTTGCACCAAAGTCTAATCAGTAACCAGAAATCAAAGTCAGAAAACAGTAAGATGGGAACCCACAAATTCAAGAAGGAATTGTGCATTAAGTTTCATGGTGTTTTTTATCCAAATCACAGACACAGAATGAATCTTGGCACCTGATTTAAAAATATTGTGCTGATGATGTAAGGTGTGGTGACATCTGAAACAACATTCCATAGCAATTGGGAGGAGCAGGCCAGTAACGGGAATAATAACATGGCGGTGGACAAATGCAAAAGAAAATAACATTGCGGCACAATGCATTAATTAATCATTATATTCAGGAACCAGTATAATGCAAGCAACCCAAACAGAAAAGTTCTAAAGAAAAAGCAGCCCATATCCTCACATGTATTTTAGTTATAAAAAATGTATTTTAAGTGAATATTTTTTTTTATAATGGTATCATTCCTCATCCTTTTTTGACCAGAGAGTTTCTAGATATTTAGACAACATAAAAATATTCTAACAAAATTAAAAGCTCTATATTCAAGTAGATCATCATTTTAAAAAAAAAATGTATGGCTAGTCGGGTGATTGTTGAATTTGGTTTTGTTGCTTTCCATTTCGTAACTTTTTGATATATTTTTTCTTTTCCTTTTTGTTTTTCTAGTTTTAGCTTTCTTGTGTTCATGTGTTCACAATGGACTCATTTCTTGCATGAGTTTGATTTGATTGTATGCAATATTATTTTCTTCAAAAAGAAATTTTATGGTTATTGTCTTTCATTGTGTTTGTGATTTGTTGTGTATTGCCTCATGTATTGCCAAGGTTATGAATATGGATGTTCACCCATGATATCATAATTATTCAGTTTTAGAAGAACAATCTTAAAGATGCTTTGTTGGTTTGTGTTGATAATAATCTTGAGTGAGAAAAAACAAAAAATACCTTCTTTTCTCCTTTGTCTGAGAGGCTACTAAATATAATCCACTTCCTGGCTTCTGTAAAAGGTAGCCACTCAGCAATTAGTTGCGGAGGCAGTGGCAGAGGCAGGATCAGGGTAATGCAAAACAGCTTAATGTCCCATGTAAGTTGTCAGGAAAGAAAGGAGCAAAGAGAGAGGAAGAGAGAGATTAGATTACACTGGCTGTAGTCATTATTCTGTATATATCAGTGTAGGAGAGTAAGACCTGACAAATGTTATGAAATTATATTTTCTTTAATTTTTGTGTGGCAGTTTTTCATCCGTTTTTACAGTATATGCATTTATTTTTGTTCTACCCAAGGATTAATTTATTTTTTTGCATTCCTTTTTTTCCTATAAACTTTCTGAAAAAGTTATAATTTTTTTTTACCATTATTACACAGTACCAATTTGTTTTATTATGGATATCTACATTTCCTGCAAATTATCTTTATGGTCTGTATGCAAGTTTATCTCAGAAGGCATCAGGTGTATGCAGCATGTGATGTCACTGGAGCAGCCATATAAAATTTGGTGAATGTATCCTTTAAGTATCCAAGATTGGATAAACAGAGTGTGAGTCAGTGAATCTTTAGTGTTACATTCTTTTTTGTTTTTCAACAAATTATTTCTATCAGGCTCATGACTTTATTCTAGATTTATGATTTGGGACTGGCAAAATACAGTGGACCCTTGACTTACGAACTCAATTCGTTCGCGAGGGCTGGTTGTAACTCAAGTTGGTTGTAAGTCAAGACTATTTTTCCCATAAGAAATAATGGAAATACCCATAATGCGTTCCGAACCTCCCACAGCAACACTTACTTAACTTTTTCATAATAAAAAGGGGTTGTATAATGTGCATAATTTACCAAAACACCAATAATTTTTTTAATGTACTAACCAAAAAGTTATAAAAAGTGCCTAGCCTACCAGAAACAACAATTTCATACTGTACTCACCATTTAATTTAACATCTTTGGGCTGCAGGAAGGGAAGAGGAGAATGAAATGGAGGGTGGTTATTGGTTGGAAGGAGCCTCCTTATACAAATCTTTTCCTTGTAAAATTGTCAAGATGGTAGATTTTGACATGCTGTACATATTAGCGAGATCGGTCACACGAACACCACTCTCATATTTCTGCACGATTTCCTTCTTCATTTCGATTGTGATTGCTTTCTTTACCTTCGTTACCTTCTCTTCCTTCTTTACCAATTATCGAAAAAAATTATATAAATCACTGCACTGACCGAAATTACCGTCCACAAACACATGTATCTGGGCTCCGACTGACGCTTACAAACGCTCTTGGCTGTTTGTTTACAATCGTGCAAGCGGATACACGTGACTGCATTCAGGTCGTAAAGCAAGATGTTGGTCGTAAATCAAGTTGTTCGCATGTCAGGCTGGTCGTATATCAAGGGTCAACTGTATAATTTTAATTCTTGGTTACTGAAATAAGTTCTTGATTGTCTAACTACCTCCATGTCCCTATCCTCTCTCATAAAATATTTTCTTCTTCCTTCCAAGATCAGAACAATAAAGAGCTGTTACTCTAATCTTTTTCCTTAAATTACTCATGTTGTGTGTATTTTTGTTAATTGTTTTGTATTTGTCGATATTTTTCTTTAGCTACTTGTGTTGCGTTAGTTTATTGATTTCTGTTTTATGGTAATCGTGTCATGGTGTTTTTCACAATTTATAGGCAAGACCGGTAATTAAGTAACAGTCCTAAGCTGTAGCTATTAGTTGGCTGCAGTACCCTAGGGCGATTTAAACAGCCTGTAGCCTTGGGTTCCTTGCAGTGGCATTTTTTCTTTGGTGCTGTTCTTCTGCTCGGTTTTCTGCTGCTTTTACATTATCTTCTATGTTTAGTACTCTAAGAATAAGCACAGAAATCTCTTGAGAGGATTATTTGTTAAAAACTATCATTAATGCAGAATAACTATAGGGAATGAAATAATAGCAAGTGGAAGGTTTGACTTAGGGTGTGGTTGGATGCAACACAAAGCACATACACGCGTTAAGATTAATATATTCTGTTATTTTCTTTAACATAGAACAAATGTTTAAAGGGAAATTGGAACACAGAAACTGAATGTACTGTATAAAAAATCAATTATATTGCAAAGAAAGAATTTATAACAATAGAATGGGGATTTTCTCAGTTTTTCAGCACTTCAGATAGTGGTACCTATAGTGTGGGGTAGGTTTTATAACATATAGATAAGCCAGTCTTATAATTGTCTAAAGGACATGTTTTTGATGTCACTAATGAAGCAAGTTAGACTTTTGACTCCTCTCTCTCCCATGCTCCCTTAAAAAATCACTGTAAGAGATTATGGTTGCATGTGACTAATTAAAAAAATTTGTTCTGACAAATCTGAATTGGTGTGTCATTGCAATATATGGTAGCTTGTTAATTCAAGCTTCAGAAAAATTTCATAAACTATTAACTTGAGCCTTTCCTTTCACTTCTCTTTAGTTTTGTAAGGAACGTACATTTTGTGGTGTAAGATGGTGCATGTTGTTGGGCAACATGCTGTGTATGAATGCACTCAGTATGTGCTGGTGTCTGGGCTCCATTATGAAATGATCAGTGCGCAATGAAACAAACAAACTTTTGACTACGAAGAGAATGTATTTGCAAGAGACTTGGAACTAAAGCAAATACATCGCAAATCTCTTAGAGTGTGTTGAGCTTGACTAAAGTGTAGTGACAACTTTGTAACAAATCCTGCATACATATTTCACTATTCTCCAGATCCACCCTTAACGAAAGAAATTTAAATTCCTTGATGCTCAAAAATAAGTTTGTTCTTTAAGACTTTAGGTTTGTCATAACAAATGTGACTATGTTTGGCAGTTATAACTAATGTGTCTGCTAATCTTATTTCAGTCTTAAGGAATCAGTAAAATTATGTCTAATTTTCTTTAAGGCTGGGAAATTAGATGCCAATTAGTGTAACTACATGTGGAAAAAACTACTTGCTGTTACAAACTGCAGTGCCTATAAAAAGCATTCACACACACACCATTGCACTCTTTCAAATTTGATTATGCTATCAAGAGGGAATTCCAAAATATCTAATTGTTATGGTTGCCAGTACATGTGATATTACTTAATTTCACACAGGTGGAGTCTAGTCAACTATTTATGTGACTTCTATAGGCAGCAGGGCTGTCAAAGTTAAAGCGTTAGTGCGTGTGGTTAATTTCAAAGATATAACATGTTAATTCTCCTTAATCACAAATAGATTAGTTGGCAGGCTTTGCAAGCTAAAAAAATGATTTTCAAGCAGTTGAGGTTGACATTCTTAAAAAAATCAATTCCAATTTTAACGATTGTCTGTAAATTGCCTACTTTTCAAATAAACACATTTATAACTAAAATGTACTTCAATTGATACACAAGGTGCACTTCAGTTCCCCTCTTCATTATCTGTGCGACACCACTCCTGTTTTTACCACCCCCCTTTCACCTGTTCTGTGACCAGCGCCCATGCCAAAAGTCTTCTAATACTCATGTTGACTCAGAGGGCACATGTCTCTTTCACTTCCATGCTGCTTTGAGCCAGTTCATGTCACAAAGGAGACTTCTCAGGGACCAAATACGAAGACTGATTGATTTTTGTGAAAGACAGAGTCTCTGGACAGTGCCGTCTTTCTCACCTCCATGTTAGTCTCTCTCTGAGGAGCGTTCCTCCAAGTTTTTTAGTTTTGATGAACTTGTTTGGTTTGCAATCATGTTTAGAACAGTTTTAGAAACTGCCTGACAAAGAATATACAATGAAAGACAAACAGAAATTTGAAGAATTGTTTATAATATAATACACAGATCTAATGTTACATTTTAGTATTATTACTAATCATAAGCAAAAAGCTATTGTTTCAGACAAAGTTGCCAATTTTTGTTAACCTTCATCTTTCCTTTAAAAATAAATACAGAAATAGGAACCTGACATGAGAATAGTCTATATATGTAAAAGCCAAATACCACTGACTCACTCATCATGAAATCTCCCGAACCATGAAGACTTGGGACTTGAAATTTGGAATGTAGGTTACCCTTGGCCAATAGGTGCTCGATATGAAACAGTTTTAAAAATTTTGTGGTCCAAGCGCAAAATTTCTTATAGTTTTTTAGACCCGTTTGTATGTCTGTCCGCTTTTCACGAGAGAACTACTTAACGAATTAAGATCAGGTTTTTTTCTACAATTTGCTTGAATATTCCGTTGATTTTGCGAGTTTCTCATTGTGCTAAGTTTCATAGTTCGCTTGCGGTACCGATTTATTAACCAGAATCTGAGAGAGACTCATCGGGCTGTGGGGAGGGGGAGGGGGAGGGGGAGGGGGTGGGGCCCTCCTCATTCACACGTCTGCCTCGGGGCGTAACCTTAACTCTGCTTAGTTAGAGAAAGAGAGAACTACTTAACGGCTTTAGATTTTTTTTTTCTATAATTTGCTTGAGCATTTTGTGATTTCTCTCATTGCGCTAAGAATCACAGTTTACTTGCAGGAGCGATATATTTGCGCTAATCCGAGTCAGAGGCTGTGGACCGAGGGGAGGGGGAAGAGTGACATCAGAAGTTGAGTGCTGGGCAGGGCCCTCCTCACTGTCCTGTTTCACTAACACGTGGGCGAAGCCGCAGGGGATGGCTAGTGACTCCATAAAGCACTCAACCTTCACAATTAACTTTGAGTTATTTTCCTGTTTTTTTTTTTTTTTTTGACCTGGAATCATATGTAGATATATAATTTTGTTAATTAAAAAAAGTTTAAAGCATTATAATTTTTACTTCTTTTCAAACCATGCTACTGTTCTTACATTAAAACATAATTCATTAAAGAAAGTTTTTGGTTTAAATAAGAAGGACTAAAATATATATACAGTCACACAAAAAACTCTGCAATCAATTGTTAAAATCTGCAGATATCGAGAGGTGGGGTGAGAGTTAAGAAATCTCACTTTCAGTTGTGTTCATTTGGTGTTGGCCTTAGCGCTACACCAAAGTAAAAGCAGTCGATAAAAGCCTAACTATTTCTAGCCAGCATTCTCTCATGTAAATAGTTAAAATGGTGTACTTACCTTTGTTTTTTTTTTTTTTCTTTTCTTTCATTGCAGCACGTTGGTGAGTGCATGAGACGTGCTGAAAGCAAGCATCTGAGGGCAGTGGTAAAAGTGTTGCCAGCTTCTAGTCCTAGAAGAAAATGCTTTGGGATGGCCAACTTTAATGCAAGGCACCAGGTACACGACGGTCACCTCAGAAAAGTAGCTGCCATAAAGCTGAGATGTGCGTAAAAGAGAAGCTGGCTTATACAGTATGCAGGGAATAGTAGGGGCCCACTGGAGGAAAACTGCAGATATCACATGCTCACAAAAATACCAAACTTTACTTTACAGGAGTATAGACACGTAGACACAACTACGCTACGTAAATCGGGGTAGGGTGATACCCTGGAGCCTCACCCACGATTGGCTGCTAAGGAACCAACACTAGAGGTTGTCTGACTTCGGGCCGAATCTGCATTGTAGCGTTAGTTGGTGGCAAAATAGATAGCGACAAGGCACACGGAGAGAACCCTCCAATTACATACAGAGTGGAGGTTGTTGGTGAAAACAGAGAGAAAGAAGATGGGGAGTTTGTGCTTGCAAAGTCTGCAAAGAACTTTGTAAATATTTTTTTTTTTTTTGCATACACTTGTGGAAGAACGTTTTCTTGCATTAGGATTAAGGAAGAAACCTTTTATTTTTGTTTTTGCTCTTTATTCAACCTGTAGAATTCTTAGTGCAGAACTTGTATATATTGTAAAAGGCATCATAGTTTTCCGCCTCAAGTATTTATTGGAGTTTGGTAGTTCTCAATAGAGTGGGTGTGGACACAAGTTTTAATTTTGTTCATGACCCTCAACTTTTTGCACTTGAACAATATTTTTTTTTTTTGTAATTAAGGAAATTATTTTTTTGTATATTCAAGAGTCTATATGCCTTTTTTTTCTCCGGTACCTCTGGTTTCAGTTCAGCTATAAACTACTAGGAGTCCCATTGTTAAGGTTATGCCACGGGTTCAAGGGTATGGGGTTCCACAGTTCAATACTTAATAATTCAAGAGTTTCTTGTAGTATAATTGCCACCATTGTTGCTGAGCAGTTGATAGGTTGTTGCTAGGATTAACGTTTCGGGATTCCATCTCCACAATGGGAAAAAGGTCAGCATAACACATTTTCGAATCGTTTTAAGTATTCAGATTATTTCAAAGAAACATATATTTATGTGACTTCTTTGACTCATTTTAATTTCCTAACTTTTTGACCCTTGTCTCTCATTTTTATTTATAAATAGTACACTACTTCCTGGCTCCCAACCTTCTAGCTATGTTCTGTTTGACTCAGATTTCTGCTTCATGTTTTGGGCTCTGTTTAGAATTCTATATTTATTACTTTCTGGCTTTAACCTTAACTTGCTTTTAATTTTAAACCACCTATGACCGTTTCTTCCTGTGCAGTCAGTACTTTCTTAATTCCTGGAGGTGGTAATCTATGAAAAAGATTGAAAACCCATAGCTCCAAGATAATGCATGAAATTTAATTACATATGTGTCAGTAGTTAGCATTTGCTTTGATTGATGGGTCTACTATTATACAAAACCATGCTGTGTGATTACTATTAGCAGAAACCGGGATCCAAGATCATGCTGTACTTGGCAGAATTGGCTTTATATTAGTGAGGGGAGACCTGACCAGATGGTACCAGATGGTACAACATTTTGGGGTGCCTTAACTTAAAGTTTGGGATGTCTGATCTAAGCTATGCTATGCTATTAATAATGGCCGAGAAAGAAATTTATGATGCTTGTTTTTGATTTAAAACTCTCCCAAACAGTTCAAAGGACAAAATTGTCAATACTTGTAAACTTAGTGTAGGTAAATTAAAATATCATAGAAGTACAATGTCCTTGGCTTATCCAAGACAAAACATGCCTGATGCCTCTGTTAAAAACTTAAATGCTAGGCAGAAAAATCTGTGGGAGACTACAATCCATGAATGTACATGAATTGACTTCTGCCCATTAATTAAACAAAATCTAAAGCATTATGTACTGTTAGTTATTGCTTAAAGGATTACATCAGACTGCAGACCTCTAAATATAATTACAGATGCAGTGCTAAGAGACATCATTCAGCAAGGTCTGACAATTTGTACACATTACCTTCACAAGGGACAATTGTGTCATGTATTAAGGATTTTTTATGAAACACAAGTCTTCACAGTTTAAGCAGCTAAGAAGTTGTACACAGTTGCATTCACAGGGGGCTACTTTACATTGCTGAACTACCTATGATTAGACATGCAATTAATCATGGGCAATCAAGGGACATTTTCTGATTGATCGCAATTAAAAATTTTCATTGTTTGACATCTTTAATAGGCACAGATGGCTTGTTTTAGTTGTGTCATAGAAAAAGCATAAATAATTATTGTTAGTCATTTTTAATTTCTGTAATAATAAATTTAGAAACAACTTTGTTTTCACTTGGATCTTATAAAGTGTTTGTGTAAATTAAATGTAAATTTTAATTTTAATTGAATACATTAATATTACATTAACTTTATAACACAATAAAATTTGTGAAAGTCAAATAGGTGACAAATAATTTAAAAATACATTACATTATTATATTACTAAAGCTTCAAGGGAATGATTTTTTGAATTGAAGACCTACCTCTCCCCTTCATTCACTGGTTAGAGCTCTGTCTTCAGTTCAAAAGGTGACTCCCATGAGGCTTTAGTTAACTGTTTAGGATGTGTGCATTGAGTATTCCAGAAGTAATTATTGAACAGCATTTTACCAAAAAAGTATGTGTTTTGCACATTTTAAGCATACAGCTGAATAAGTGTCATGTGGACTATGCAACACAAGTAAATGAGATTTCAATTTCTTTTTCCAATGGACTTTTTTCACGTTGTTTGCCATTCTACAGCACTGAACACTGCTGGCTTCTATTATGTCATAAACTTTTTCCTGTCCTTCCTGAATGAAAACATGACATAAATTTTTTTTTCTCAGTCACTGCTACAAAGTACATTGGGTAAGAAACATATAAAAAAGTATAATCTTTGGATGGCATATTCCTTTAATGATTTGTCCTGCTGAAATTTGTATGTAGCATTCATTACTGAAGCTTTTTTTTTGGGTAATTTTCTACTTAAGTGATAAATCTTCTTTTAGTAGCTTAAATATGTTTACATTCCATGTAAATATTAAAGCAATTTTGACAAAATCAGGGGCCTAATGTATAACGTCATGCATAGAATTCACACTAAAACATGGCGTATGGACAAAACAGAAATGTGTGTATGCATAAAAAAATCCAGATGCATACTGTAAATCTGTGCGTTCGCAAAAGTCCACATTCTTTTCCTACATAAATCCCAATCAGCATGAAAAGTAATGCAATGCAAATCAATATAATGCATGTGAAAAAAAATTTCAGCAAATGCGAAGAGGAGGCAAGGAAAAACATACTATTTGTTGGCTTAAGCAGTGGTATAAGCAACAAAAGGTAGTTGTTTGAGTAATACACAAACTTCTAGTTGCACAGTGCCCAAAATAAAAAGGAAGTGCTCAGATATCAAAGTCAATGTGAAAAGGCAAGTCGTAGCCACCATCATACGGAAGTGTATTAGGGTACAGAGAAAAGAAAAAAAAATTGGGATACCGTGAAAAAAAAGGTTGAAATGTCCACTTTAATCTTGTAGTTTATTTTGTCAACAAAGTAGAACATTGTACACTTAATCTTAAAATCAATGTTAAATTTACTAGAGTTTCTCCAATCACATTATAACTAAAGCAGCACGTTAACTGCTGCGTATTCTATGTATTCTTCTATGTTCTCTATGTGTGTGGATCACTACCTGCTTTTTAAACTGTCTTTCTCTTGTGCCGACAGGACACAGAATACATTATATTCATGATATTACAGCTCTCTGAACAATTTAAATACTAAAATGTACACTTGATATCATTTTCATGATGAAATGAATTAAAGCATGTATAAAATATGGGGGCATATTGGTGCAGTGGTAACGACGAGCTAACACCCCGTTCACTGATTGTTCCTGCCTCCCACAAGATGCTTCCTGGGACATGAATGACCCTTGATGAAACAATTTAATGCAGCAGTATTGTCTCTTTCAAACATACTAACCCCCAATCCCTGTCCTTCCTTTTCTTTCTCCACGTAACCAATTGCCACACAATGAGCTCTGTAATAAATATAAAGCCAGCTGTTAGCTTAGAAAGCCTATTCTTCAAAACCTTTAAGGAACATTGAAATATCTTCATAGTACATGTTTAATTATTCCATCCATCTATCCATCCAGGGTCATGCCAGTCATAGCAAGCATCCAGCACGAGACAGGACCAATCACTGGATGGGTGCCAGCTCATCGCTACTGCTGCACCACTGTGCCCACACGTTTAATTATTAACAGTCTACGTTATTTAAATTAAGTTAAAAATGTACCTGTATAATGTAATATACATAGTTAAATGCATTGTGTCTTAAAAATGATCTTAAGAGCTCCAAGAAGGTAGCTCTTGGAAATCTAAATCAACTTAGAAACCAGTCGTCATCATCTGTGAATACGCGCTCTCTTCTATTGAATTGAATTGAATGAGATTCAATATGCAACTCCTCTATTTTCCTATAAAATGTTAACAAAAAATAATGATAATGCAAAAAGAAAGACAACTATAAAATATGAAAGCATGAGCACAATATGCATGTACATATAGTGCAGATAAGCCAAATGGTTCATAAAGTGTCTCAGGTTGTGCAATATTACAGTTGTAGTCCAAGTTTACAGTGAGGTAATTGTAATTCTAAGTACAAACAGTTCTATCGGGACCACTTGATGGACTGATTGAGTGTGTTTGAGGCTCTTGGGATAAAACTGTTTCTGAGTCTCGAGGTTCGTGCAGGAAAGGTTCTGAAGTGTTTGCCGAATGGGAGAAGTTCAAAAAGACTGTGTGCATGGCTGCGGCACCATGTGCTATAAGTGTTCTCCAGGGTAGATGCTGTATCCCGATAATCCTCTGTGCTCTTGAGACAATCCGCCGTAGAGTTTTCCGATCAGATGCTGTATACTTGTTATTCCCCACTCAGATACAGTGGGTTAAAATACTCTGAGTGGTACACTGAGGCTAACATCCTAAAGCAGCTATGGTATTTGGAATAGTTTGGCCATTCCGTGGACTATTATATTGTTGCAGATTGAATACAATCAGATGCCTTAACACTAGAATTACCAGAGCCTACGAAAAAACTCGTAGATCCAGCCCACCTTAAATCCGTTCACACCTCTCCCTCAGCGTCTTTTGTCCTGTAAATGTGCCGATTAAGTCAAGCAGCAAACAGCCTGCTATTCCATCCCCCACCGCCGCAGACCGTGCGCAAACTTCTCCCAGCTCATACCTTCATTAATTATCTGGGAGTGAATTAAGTGCTGGATTTTTAGAGTGGAAATAATAGATCGTTATTTGGAACACATGCATTTCATGTGTGTTTTGTTTCTATAATAATCTATGTAAACACATTGTTAAAACAGAAATGTTTGTCATATTTTAGTAGTAAATGACAAAATGTTGGCATAAACTATATAATGTGTGAAGCCTGAAGTCCAAAGATCAAATACACACCTTCACAAAAGGTTCAAGGGTAAAGCAACATCCTTGTGAATCTGGAAAATAAAGGGAAACCACACAGAAACAGTAGCACTGCTTTGACGTTGGCTGCCGCCAGTTTGCAAATCGAGCTGAAAACTTGCATACACAATGGATTGAGCTTGCATGAGAATGTGCATGACTAAGCCAAGTTTAATTTTTATACATTGCAATGTGAGCATAGAAATGTGCATATGCAACATTTTTGTGCATGCGCACCGTTTATACAGTACATGAGGCTCCAGGTCATTCACCCAACACATTTGCCAGTCCTGTTCACCTAATTTCTCCAAAATAACATTGATTTAAGTTGTGAAATTCCCTAATGTGTTACTCTCTACCAAACTACTTGGTCATTAATTAATTCCATGTATCCATTGGTTCCCTGTGTGAAGAAAAGCTTTCTAACATTTGTGTGGACATTGCCTTTATGAAATTTACATCTGTGTCCAATGTAATCTGTAATTAAAGCAACTGCCATACAGTGCATCCAGAAAGTATTCACAACACTTTTTCAACATTTTGTTATGTTACAGCCTTATTCCAAAAGGGATTAAATTAGTTTTTTCCTCAGAATTCTAAACATAACACCCCATAATGACAACATGAAAAAAGTTTACTTGAGGTTTTTGCAAATTTATTAAAAATAAAAAAATTGAGAAAGCACATGTACATAAGTATTCACAGCCTTTGCCATGAAGCTCAAAATTGAGCTCAGGTGCATCCTGTTTCCCCTGATCATCCTTGAGATGTTTCTGCAGCTTAATTGGAGTCCACCTGTGGTAAATTCAGTTGATTGGGCATGATTTGGAAAGGCACACACCTGTCTATATAAGGTCCCACAGTTGACAGTTCATGTCAGAGCACAAACCAAGTATGAAGTCAAAGGAATTGTCTGTAGACCTCCGAGACAGGATTGTCTCAAGGCACAAATCTGGTGAAGGTTACAGAAAAATTTCTGCTGCTTTGAAGGTCCCAATGAGCACAGTGGCCTCCATCACCCGTAAGTGAAAGAAATTCGAAACCACCAGGACTCTTCCTAGAGCTGGCCGGCCATCTAAACTGAGCAATCGGGGGAGAAGGGCCTTAGTCAGGGAGGTGACCAAGAACCTGATGGTCACTCTGTCAGAGCTCCAGAGGTCCTCTGTGGAGAGAGGAGAACCTTCCAGAAAGACAACCATCTCTGCAGCAATCCACCAATCAGGCCTGTATGGTAGAATGGCCAGACGGAAGCCACTCCTTAGTAAAAGGCACATGGAAGCCCGCCTGGAGTTTGCCAAAAGGCACCTGAAGGACTCCCAGACCATGAGAAAAATAATTCTCTGGTCTGATGAGACAAAGATTGAACTCTTTGGTGTGAATGCCAGGCGTCACGTTTGGAGGAATCCAGGCACCGCTCATCACCAGGCCAATACCATCCCTACAGTGAAGCATGGTGGTGGCAGCATCATGCTGTGGGGATGTTTTTCAGTGGCAGGAACTGGGAGACTAGTCAGGATAAAGGGAAAGATGACTACAGCAATGTACAGAGACATCCTGGATGAAAACCTGCTCCATAGCGCTCTTGACCTCAGACTGGGGCTACGGTTCATCTTTCAGCAGGACAACGACCCTAAGCACACAGCCAAGATATCAAAGGAGTGGCTTCAGGACAACTCTGTGAATGTCCCTGAGTGGCCCAGCCAGAGCTCAGACTTGAATCCAATTGAACATCTCTGGAGAGATCTTAATATGGCTGTGCACCGATGCTTCCCATCCAACCTGATGGAGCTTGAGAGGTGCTGCAAAGAGGAATGGGCGAAACTGGCCAAGGATAGGTGTGCCAAGGCTGTGAATACTTATGTACATGTGATTTCTCAGTTTTTTTATTTTTAATAAAGTTTTAATAAAGTTGAAAAAACCTCAAGTAAACTTTTTTCATGTTGTCTTTATGGGGTGTTGTGTGTAGAATTCTGAGGAAAAAAATTAATTTAATCCATTTTGGAATAAGGCTGTAACATAACAAAATGTGGAATGTGAATATTTTCCGGATGCACTGTAAATAGGATAAGATTTTTATTATTGAACTAGTCATTTAGCCCGTTACAATAACGGGCGCTAGAACAGTAGTGCATAAACATTAGTAGGAACAGTCTATATTAAATGGCAAGGGACTTTGACCTCATTCTTTTTGTTGGTTGTATTTTTCTTTCTTTCAGCCTTTCTTTTGTTGATGTTTACTTGCTGAGCTGACCGTTCTTCGTGGGCTGCCGCTGTGTATTGTGTGTCTTTAATTTTCTGTGACAGTAATACTGTCTTCTACGTCTGCTGGCTTGTACGTTCGTAATATACCTTTAATTTTCTCTGGCGGTAATACAGGCGTGCGCGTCGGTAATATGCCTTTAATCTCCTCTGACAGTAATACTGGCTTGTATGTGGCTGTAATATGCGTCACTGTATTGTGTACCTTTAATTTCCTCTCGCAGTAATACTGGTTTGTATTTCCATAAAACGCCTCTAACTATCTCTGACAGTAATATCGCTCATCGCACCGTGCCCCGCGCATGCGCACTTCACCAGAAGACACACACACATGGACACCTGGACGCACAAAGGAATTTTATTAAAGAGGATTATTGTTTCAGTGTGTTCATTCTGGATTCTTTATGGCAACATCTGTCTTGCCCATTTTTTTTATTTCATTAGTTACAGATAAGTACAAAAGTTCTTTTATGATTATTTGTTTGAATGAATCTGTTACTTAGAGACAGATTGTACAGTTGTAGTCTTGCATATATATCTGATATCTAATGGCTATTGTACACACTTTTTTCTTTAGTATTAGGAAAGTGGAAGGAAAAATTGAAGAAGCAAGCAGGGGGCCTTGAAACATATCAATTGATTTTCATTCTTCACCTATTGCTTCTGGTGGAGCTTTTTGCTGTTAATTTCTTTTATTTGCATAGTGCCTATTTAGCCTGTAAACTTTCATTTTCATCAATATTGAATATGATGATATATCTAGCATTTTTTGATTATAATAAAGTAATGTTAAATTTGAAATTTAGGATCTTATATTTCCAGTGCTCGTACCATTATTTATCAATTTTGTTGTAACTTATAACTTAACATGTATTTGTAACTTGTATTTGCTTGTTTTTTTATCTAAAACACTACTTCTATATGTACTTTTTATTTGCATGCAATATGTAAAAGGTGCATTATGTATTTAGTGGTGGCTGAAGTCCTCAAACATCTCAATGATGTGCCAGATAGGTTCCTACTATTCAGACTATTACAAAATACTTTAGTCATTTTCTTAGCTCTGTATTCATTAAGTCTTTTAACTGTGTGTTTTCACATAGATGTTAAATTTCATAATAACCTTTAATTATTCCTGCAAATATTCTTACTTCATTCTTTTTGATTAGTCAATCCCAGGTCATTTTTTGAAATCTGCTTTTTACAGTAAAGTAACAAATGCCAAGGTAAAACAACTATAAAGCATGAACTAACACTGAATGGAATGTTGGTCCACTGGTTCACAGACTACCTAGAGATTATCAGAGAAGATGCTTGAATGGAAATTGGACTTCCTGGATTAAACCCGTTCAAAAATGTGTACAACATGCAAATTCCACACTAAGGGCATCAAAATCTTAAATTAAACAACATTACATACATTATTATTGAGGCAGCATAGTTTTTTTTTACCTGCTGTTTCACATTTCTAGAGGTCCAGATATAATTCTGGGATGGAACCTAGTCTGTGCAAATTATAAGTGTTTGTGCGAGTTTTTTAGGTACCACAGTTTAGTCAAACATCACAAAAATATGCTAGATAGGTCCAACCATTCAGTCTGTTATAAACAACTTTAGTCTGAATTGTGTTTTCACATGGGTGTTAGATTTCATTATAACCCTTGATTATTCCTGCAAGTGTAGAATTCTTTGTTTATCTTTTTTGATTAGTTCTACCAGGTCAATATGAGTGAGTGTGCCTTGCGTTTTACTGTCATCCTGTTCAGGGCTGCTTTCTGCCTTATGCTTAATGCTACCAGTATATCCTGCACTTGCCTCTGATACTGTACTTGAGAATGACTGGGTGAATGTCATGTACATTAGAAATATTGTCATGCGTAACTTAGCATTGTCAAATGCTTAGCACTACTGATTTTGGATTTAAATCTCTGGATTGGCAATGTAAGTTTGGAGTTTATATGTTCTCCTCTTTTCTTCAATATTTTTTCTTCTTTGTTTCTCCCACATCTAAAAAAAGATCATGTTAAAAGCATGGTAGAGTTGGAAACTCTAAACTGGCCTCATGTTAGAGAGCATGGGTATATTTATGTGTGTGCCCTGTGTTGGCTTGACATCCAAGGGTGTGTCAAAGTCAGATTCGCAAAGGCAGTTCAGGATGGAGAGAATACCTTTATTCGACATGCACGTAGAGTCACTCAGTACATGGAAGGAAATGACTGAATTACAGCTGTTGATTACACTTCCGAGTACATTGAATCACAGAAGTATGTCATTAGTTTCACTTTTTATGAACTTACAAGTTACTCATAAACAGGACCCTTAGAGTCAGGATAGTGCTACACTTGATTAAATTGGTTCTCTTATCAATATTTGTCCTTGTACTAGAGTAGCAGCAGGGACTGGGTCACAGATCAAGAGACTTTAATTAAAGTGCTTTCTAAGAGTGCTAAAGGCAAAAGCTAACAGTTAACAAGAACAGAAGTCAATCAATATAATCAATATATGATTAAATAATGAAAATCATAGTTATCAGTAAAAATCAACTGTCACAGATGTTGCCAGTTTTGCACATGATGCTTGATTGGAGAGGTTCTGGCAACTGTCTATTAAGCTGGTTAAAAAGTAGCTGCTATATATTAAATTATGCATGACAGTATGTGTATACTAATATGGTAGGTCCACAAATTACATAAAACTAGTCATAACGTCTAACATAAGGATTTATCCTACATGGTGAGAAGTGGACCTATTTCTTGCTTATTATTCTCTGCTTTTGTCCTGTTTCATTTTAAGAGCTTGCTGTTTCAAAAAGGCTTGTCCAGTTGTTTTCAAAATATTTGGGCTTAGTAAATTCCAGCAGAGGTGTGTGAAACTGTTTTTATTGTGTTCCTAATAGAAAGACATAATTTTTTTTGATTTTATATTACTTACATATTTTAATTATGTTGAAAATGGTAGTTAGTTCTTGTAGATAGATTTAAATGTGAAGCTGAAGTTCTGCTATGTAAGAATTAGAGAATAAAAAGGCATGGATAGTAATTGAATTGTCTAAATACTGTATGTGATTAAAACAAAAGCTAATTACATTTTCAAATTACAAAGTTGTGACTAATTTTTAAATCAGATGATGGCCCAGACTTACTGGTGTCAAATTCCTTGTGCACCAAAATAACGCATAACACATGATCTCGACTTCTAATTAACTCAATTACTTGATGTTGAGGGACCAGTTCTGAACATGTTTCTTTCTAAGTGACCAACCTTCTTTAATGTTTAATGTTTTTTCCAGGCATGATTGATTAGTGAAATTGTATATATCTTGTCCAAGTGTATATTTGCTTTTTAAATATATTTTTACACATTGCAATTTTTTTATAAATTCCAAATTGTCCCCAGTCAGAGTGCAAGAGTAGAGGTGTATGTTAAGCCATGAAATGGACAGGTGTCCTGTTCAGGGCTTTTATTTTGTCTTGTAGAGACCTTTGCAGACAAAAAACACACCATGGTTAGACAAACACTGTAGACTATACTTCTGCCTTTGCCAAATGATGGATAACTGCTCTACTTGTTAACCAACAGGTTGGGACTTTGTGCAACCAAGAAACCGATGGCAAAATGTTCACTTCTTCTTTCATTGTCAGTCCTACCTCTCCACTCTTTCCTCTGCATCAGCCAAGCCTGGATTCAGCATATGCTCTTTATGACAATGCCCTATTTCCAAGGGTGTGGCCTGCAATAAAAGATAGAAAGCTACCCCATTCTCTTTGCAGCAGGGCACTCTGATATCCCTCTATACACTGGCTGGGGTCACTAGTTCAGTTATCCATTATTCCAAGCTTCTGTGTCAGTGATTTAGATCATAGATAGATAGATAGATAGATAGATAGATAGATAGATAGATAGATAGATAGATAGATAGATAGATAGATAGATTCTTTATTAATCCCAAGGGGAAATTCACATACTCCAGCAGCAGCATACTGATAAAGAACAAAATGAAATCAAAGAGTGATAACAATGCAGGTATAACAGACAGACAATATCTTTGTATAATGTTAACGTTTACCCCCCCCCCCCCCCCCCGGGTGGAATTGAAGAGTCGCATGGTGTGGGGGAGGAACGATCTCCTCAGTCTGTCAGTGGAGCAGGACAGTGACAGTAGTCTGTCGCTGAAGCTGCTCCTCTGTCTGGAGATGATACTGTTTAGTGGATGCAGTGGATTCTCCATGATTGACAGGAGCCTGCTCAGTGCCCGTCGCTCTGCCACGGATGTCAAACTGTCCAGCTCTGTGCCTACAATAGAGCCTGCCTTCCTCACCAGCTTGTCCATTCGTGAGGCGTCCCTCTTCTTTATGCTGCCTCCCCAGCACACCACCGCGTAGAAGAGGGCGCTCGCCACAACCGTCTGATAGAACATCAGCAGCATCTTATTGCAGATGTTGAAGGACGCCAGCCTTCTAAGGAAGTATAGTCGGCTCTCTCCTCTCTTACACAGAGCATCAGTATTGGCAGTCCAGTCCAATTTATCATCCAGCTGCACTCCCAGGTATTTATAGGTCTGCACCCTCTGTACACAGTCACCTCTGATGATCACGGGGTCCATGAGGGGCCTGGTCCTCATAAAATCCACCACCAGCTCCTTGGTTTTGCTGGTGTTCAGTTGTAGGTGGTTTGAGTCGCACCATTTAACAAAGTCCTTGATTAGGTTCCTATACTCCTCCTCCTGCCCACTCCTGATGCAGCCCATGATAGCAGTGTCGTCAGCGAACTTTTGCACGTGGCAGGACTCCAAGTTGTATTTTTGAATTTATGAGCTCAGTATGGGAAGATTGAGAAGCAGGGAAGAAGGGAGAAGTTGCTGAGAACATTGCAGAGTGTCTAACAGAGAGCTGTGGGAGACAACACTGAACCCAAACGACCAAGTGGCAAAGAAAATTAGTACTTTCCACTGCAAGTGAAGTGCAAAGAAACACAAATTTCACAGCATCAGACATTAGTCTCATTATTGAAAAATAGCGTGCCAAGATAAATTAGGACTGTAAGTAACTAGTAAGCAGTGATCAGATGATCTGCTTTTGTTATGTTGTAACAAGTTGCTGATTAACTTTGTTAGTTAAACTTCTATCTTTTTCGAGCTTTTAACTTGAACATAAAAAGGCTTGTGTCTCAGCCCAGTGCTTCAGCAATGCAGATTCCACCCTGGATATGGAGTAGTGGGCCGACTTTTTATTTTTTAAGTCTCTGAGGTGTATTGAGAGATTGATAATACTGTGTATATGTGCTTTTTGGGCTTGGAATAACCTTATGGTCATACACCTGTAAGAGCCAATTTTAGAAAGTTAAAGTTTTGAGTTAAATTCATATTAATGTTTGCTTGATTTGAATAGAATATAATTTCTTCCATAGTCATAGACAATGGAATAGTCTTTTCTATAAGTTAGTCAGAGATAGAACCTTCTTGCTATACCCGAGAAACAGTGTGATAATAGATTCAGTTGTGTTTAGAACAGGTCCCAATAAACAGGGACTTAAAAGACACATTTTCTTCTCAGAGATGGGATAAGCACAGTTTTCTGACCATCGTCGTCTTGAAATGGTTCAGAAACGTTCTGAAATGGTTCAGAAATGTTAAGCAAATAGTAACGATTTGAGATGTAACAAGATTTAAGCTTTGAACAGAACTTTTCTTAATAAGAATTTTCCTTTTTTTGCTCCTTTAATTTTCTTTTTTGTGTGAACTGTTTTACTTTGAATTTTAACTAAACTTTTAAAAATGAAGATATTTTGTCTGTGGAATCATTTTTACGCGTCAGGCTATTGTTGAATCCCATTTTTGAGTTGAGCTGCTGAACTTTGGTAACTTTGGAAAAACACAGTTACAAACACCCTTTGGTATATTGGGTACTACAAGGGTACAGAATTTCAGGGCTGCTGATATGTTACATTCAATTTCAATATTTGTGATGAAAAAGTTATGTTTGCATACATGGTATTTCATCAGTTCGGCTCATTAAGGGCCTTCAGCTATGCCAAGCGTGCATCATACCTGCTGTCCCTTCTTCTGATTTTCAAGGTGCAGTCATGGCTTGCACTGCTACTACAATGAAAACCTCAGCTCGAGGTCTCTGGTGGCTGCACCTTCTGTCCGACACATATCTTTGCATCAGTGATCAGTGTGTTTTTCATTTACTGTATATTCCAATGGTGATCAGGTTCTCACCTGCTTTCACACTAATATATTTAAATATTTTCAAATATTCTGTTGTGAAAATTGTCAGGACAAGTGGTAGGTTTACTATATCAGTAAACATCATCAAACATAGAAGAATATACTTCAAATGCTCCGCCAAAAGTAAAGTATCTTTCCAATTCAACTGGAATTCACCCACATTCTAAAACAGATTTTTCTGTAACATTTGATTGAACTTTTCCAATCACCGTGTGTTTCAGGGTGTAAACCAGTAGTGAAATTTACTTTAATCCATAGTTTATAAACAAAACCTGCTAAAACCAGGAGATGAATATCAATACCAGCGAGAAACTACAAATGTAGGAAAGCCATAGGGTCGAAAGGATTCTTTTAACTCTTTGAGGGCTGTATAATTCTTCCAAAAAAACTCAGTTTTCTGAAAAGCACACAAAGCAATGGTTTCACACATAAATCAACATAAAACATCTGTTGCTATGTACTGTGGCTGCTGTTGGTGCATGTTCGGCATCTCTGGCGGCAGTGGTTGCGTGGGGGCACCTCGATGGTCAGCAGGAATGCACAGTGGGCCGGATGCCTGGCTGTCTTCATACAGCAAGTGGGTGGCGGTCGCATTGTGACGCAATATGGTTTGTACCTCTTGTCATCATAAATGGTGGTCCTCTGAGGTGAACGCTGCTGTAGGCGCATCAGCTACACGAAAGTGTTCAGCACCACGATCAGCTGGGGACCGAACAGATGATGCTGGCACCTCACTTTTGTTTTTGATATCCATCTCCATATCACTTGCATCAAACTCGGAGTCCTATTCAATGAAATTACGTAAAATGTCCATGGAGTATTTTGCTTTGCACATTTGCTTTGCTCTGTTGCCGGATGTCTGTGCCATTTTAGAAGTTGTTTGCTATTCGCTACTCATGCATGCGTAGGGAATTGAGGTTAAATCAACAAAGCTATGTAACTTTCCTTCTAGCAAACAGAGTCAAACTAAAACATAACGGCGAGTTTTGTTGCAGTTTACAACTGATTACCGTCCTTTACTCCTGAATTTTGACAAAAGTCGATATCGGTCCTGAAAGAGTTAATGAAATTGTTTGCCAATTCTCATGCTGTTGGAATTTTTTTCAGTGGAATGAAATTGGTAGTTTTAAAAAAATCTGTCCACCACTACTAAAATTGTAGTATACCATGTAAAGGTTGAAGATCAGTAGGGATAGGCCCTACCTTTATCTAGAATTGGTAATGGTGGAAGCACAACAGGTTTAGCACAACAAAATATGTCACATACCTTAACATAGTCAGTGATATCCTGAGCCAATAGAAAAGTGTACTGAAAAATTCTTTAGTTTTGGTAATGCCAGGATGAGAACAAAAATAAGAAACATGTCTCCAAAACAGTTTGCATGTTCTCCCCGTGTCTACGTGGGTTTCCTCCAGGTACTCCGGTTTCCTCCCACAGTCCAAAGACATGCAGGTTAGGTGGATTGGCGATTCTAAATAGTCCCTAGTGTGTGTGTGTGTGTATGTGTCCTGTGGTGGACTGGCGCCCTGCCCAGGGTTTGTTTCCTGCCTTGCGCCCTGTGTTGACTGGGATTGGCTCCAGCAGACCCCCGTGACCCTGTAATTAGGATGTAGTGGGTTGGATAATGGATGGATGGATGGATGTCTCTAAAACAGAAGCCTTTTACATGCTGAATCTGGAGCAAACAAAACCCCAAAGTATGCACTATTAGATGCAGATGAAGCATCTAAGGCCCAAGAGGCCTTGCTTTCTGTGTCTACAAATTTCACTGCTTCACTATCTATAAAATCCATTTTTCTGAAAGTGTAAAAAACAGGGCCCACAAGAATTACTGGACAATTTAATATTTTAGCAGTATTTAATTAGAAAATATTTTTGTAAAATGTAAAAATCAGAAATGGTAATTCAGACCTTTCTAAGGAATGCTGCTATTTTTCAATGGCTATCTTTGAGGCCAATAACACCTGATCACCTATCATTTTTTCAGCTAAAATGAATTTTCTCAATAAGAACAGACAAAGATGAAACTAAAACTTTAAAGGAAAAATCACAATAAAACTGCTGCCACTAGCAGAAATGTAGCATAAATTTTTACTTCAAACTGGAGGTCAAATATCAGGATGTCAAGGAACCAAAGTTCTAGTAAAAATACATTTCTTTAATGTATCAAATGGTAATTGAGACTTATGAGTGTGAACATACTTTTTACTTTCTTATTTAGTAAGACTGGAAGTGGACATAACAATTTGTCAATTAATTGTCAATCCATCCGTCCATCCATTATCCAACCTGCTATATCCTAACTACAGGGTCTTCGTGGTCTGCTGGAGCCAATCCCAGCCAACACAGACTTGTATGATAAAAATCACGTAATGAATAAATAACAAATTAAAAGTTCTTGAAGTATATAAGAACACCTATCAGTTGTGTTCATAGAGCTCCGAATATGAATGTTTGTTGAGTAGTCTGGTAATAAAAACTGTCCCTAAAACTAGTGCTGTTAGTGCTAATGACCGTGTACCATTTGCCAGGACAGAAAAGTGAGAAAAGTATTAATGCTGGATGACTTAAATCTGTAATAAAACTTTACTCTTCCAGTTTAGCAAATACAGTTAGGTCCATAAATATTTGGACAGAGACAACTTTTTTCTAATTTTGGTTCTGTACATTACCACAATGGATTTTAAATGAAACAACTCAGATGCAGTTGAAGTGCAGACTTTCTGCTTTAATTCAGTGGGGTGAACAAAACGATTGCATAAAAATGTGAGGCAACTAAAGCATTTTTTTAACACAATCCCTTCATTTTAGGGGCTCAAAAGTAATTGGACAATTGTAACTCAAAGGCTATTTCATGGGCAGGTGTGGGCAAGTCCGTCGTTATGTCATTATCAGGTAAGCAGATAAAAGGCCTGGAGTTGATTTGAGGTGTGGTGCTTGCATGTGGAAGATTCTGCTGTGAACAGACAAAATACGGTCAAAGGAGCTCTCCATGCAGGTGAAAGAAGCCATCCTTAAGTTGCGAAAACAGAAAAAACCCATCCGAGAAATTGCTACAATATTACGAGTGGCAAAATCTACAGTTTGGTACATCCTGAGAAAGAAAGCAAGCACTGGTGAACTCAGCAATGCAAAAAGACCTGGACGTCCACGGAAGACAACAGTGGTGGATGATTGCAGAATCATTTCCATGGTGAAGAGAAACCCCTTCACAACAGCCAACCAAGTGAACAACACTCTCCAGGGGTAGGCGTATCGATATCCAAGTCTACCATAAAGAGAAGACTGCATGAAAGTAAATACAGAGGGTGCACTGCAAGGTGCAAGCCACTCATAAGCCTCAAGAATAGAAAGGCTACATTGGACTTTGCTAAACAACATCGAAAAAAGCCAGCACAGTTCTGGAAAAACATTCTTTGGACAGATGAAACCAAAGAAAAAAGTATGGAGAAGGCGTAGAACAGCTCATTATCCAAAGCATACCACATCATCTGTTAAACACGGTGGAGGCAGAGTGATGGCTTGGGCGTGCATGGCTGCCAGTGGCACTGGGACACTAGTGTTTATTGATGATGTGACACAGAACAGAAGCAGCCGAATGAATTCTGAGGTGTTCAGAGACATACTGTCTGCTCAAATCCAGCTAAATGCAGTCAAATTGACTGGGTGGCGTTTCATGATACAGATGGACAATGACCCAAAACATACAGCCAAAGCAACCCAGGAGTTTATTAAAGCAAAGAAGTGGAAAATTCTTGAATGGCCAAGTCAGTCACCTGATCTTAACCCAATTGAGCATGCATTTCACTTGTTGAAGGCTAAACTTCAGACAGAAAGGCCCACAAACAAACAGCAACTGAAAGCCGCTGCAGTAAAGGCCTGGCAGAGCATTAAAAAGGAGGAAACCCAGCATCTGGTGATGTCCATGAGTTCAAGACTTCAGGCTGTCATTGCCAGCAAAGGGTTTTCAACCAAGTATTAGAAATGAACATTTTATTTCCAGTTATTTAATTTGTCCAATTACTTTTGAGCCCCTGAAATGAAGGGATTGTGTTAAAAAATGCTTTAGTTGCCTCACATTTTTATGCAATCGTTTTGTTCACCCCACTGAATTAAAGCTGAAAGTCTGCACTTCAACTGCATCTGAGTTGTTTCATTTAAAATTCATTGTGGTAATGTACAGAACCAAAATTAGAAAAAAGTTGTCTCTGTCAAAATATTTATGGACCTAACTGTATATATCCTTGGCAGAAGGGTGCTGTGTAGAAGTAACATTCAGTGAAAACTTCACCCTCTGTAGAGTTTTGCAGACACGAGCTAAGCAGTTGCCATACCAAAATACAAAACGGCGAGTAAGAACAGATTCCACTGTGCATCTGTAGAAGTTAATTAGCTCAGATTAAGACAGCAGGACTTTCATCAGACATCTTAAGTAACATAGGCACTGGTGAGCCATCTTGACAAATAACAAGGTTTTTATGCCCACTTCTGTTCATCAATGTTAATGTCAGCAAGGAATCTAAAGATGCTGATTCTTTCCACAGCATCCCCTCCAATATGGCATAAATAAAAGTTTTGTTTGCCTTCTTCTTTGAGAAATTTAGTTATGCTGACATTAAGAGAGATATGTTTTCTTGACTCTACTGTGTCAGAAGGAAAATCTCTTGGTGATTATGCTTATGATGGCAGTGTCATCAACACATATAATGATTATAATGGTGAGGTTGTATTTGACTACACAGTCACAGATGAACATGGAGTATGGCAGGAGCTCAGCACACTGCCCATAGGGTGCCTGTTATTGCAATTCCCTTTTCTTTGGTCTTTCTCACAAATCTCTTTACAAGTTTCAACTGGTCCAGAATTCAGCAGCCCGCATCATTACTAGAACCCCCTCCATTCACCATATCACTCCAGTTTTGCAGCAGCTTCATTGGCTTCCAGTTAAGTTCCGCATTCAATTCAAAATTCTTCTGTTAACTTTTAAGGTTATCCACAAACTTGCCCCTCCATATCTGTCTGACCTCCTCCATGTTGCCGTTCCCTCCCGTACTCTTAGATCCTCTTCCTCCATCCACTTGGCTGTCCCCTTTGTCCGTCTTACCAGTATGGGGAGCAGAGCATTCAGTTGCTCTGGAACTCACTACCATCTAAGCTTAGAAATATTGAATCATTTTCACTTGTCAAATCTAAACTTAAAACTCATTTGTTTAAGATTGCTTTTTCTCTTTGATTACAATTGCTCTGTCTGATTTAAATTTTTGTATTTTAGTTTTGTTTATAATCTGTGTTTTATCTATTGTTCGGTGTCCTTGAGTGTTTAGAGAGGCGCCTACAAATAAATAAAATGTATTATTATTATTAAAAAGTAATGCTGTCAGTCTCCACTTGGTGGGATCTAGAATGGGATCTAGTAGGTAGGAAATGTATGATGCAGTTACCTATGGTAGTATTTGAATCTTGATGATCAGCTGCATTGTGAAATTCCATCCTGACCAGATTCCTTATGGATGTTGACTCATTTAAAATCCTCTTTACAAAATATGGATGCTATAGGACAGGCATTAGTTTGTAATCTATAAGAATCTGTATACCTTGTGTGTTATTTTTTGTTTATTTTTTTCAAAGATGTACAACTGGATGGTGAAATGTACACCAAATGTCTTTTATTCATCTCCTGAAATAACTGTTTTCTATGACTCTGCTATGCTATGTGAAGCATAATTGATTGCGGAATGAAAACAAATTCTTCATCACATGACGGACAGAAATAAAGAGCAATTGTATTTTTTCATAACCTAGGATCTTAGAAGGGATCTTAGCCTGGAATTTACAACTGGCATTTAAACGTGTGACCTTCATCTTTTATATAGAAATAAAGAAACAAAGTTGTGATTAAAAGAAAAAAAATACAGAAGGAAATAGCTATATAATGAGGATTTTGGAAATAGCAGCTTAAGTATGATTAAGAGAACAATTTTTTTTTCATTAAGAAACTTCTATGGGAAAGTCTCCAGATGCGTGAATATTTTCATTTTAGAAAGTCCATATCTCATTTACTGACAAGAGCTTTCCAGAGTTATTTCTTTAAATCTGTCTTCACTGTGATTAGTGACCTAATAATTTAAATACAGCATGCAGTTAATAAAGGACTCACAGCTGGTATACCAGAATTGTACATATAAAGCATCACAAAATATGTGGAACATCTGAATTAAATTTTAGATGCTTCGTACAGGACAGCAGGACTAGGGGCAATGGTATATTCTGATTGATTTACCTTCCAAGTTTTGTTAATTTCCATTTTCTTAGTTGACTGATCGTATCCCTATGGGTAAAAAATGACCTGTTCTCTGATTTATGCTTTTGGTGCAGCCTTGAAACTAGTAAAGATACATAGTGCTGTACCAAGAAAAAAAAAAATGTGTGAAGTCACATTTAATAGTGAAGTCAAAGTTAAAGGCATGGTGAGATAAGGGGGTCGGCAGTGTTGCATGATGTCCACATAGCAAAGTTCTCTTTAAATACTGAGGAGACAAAATTTTATCTCATGATATGAAAGTAGCTGTACTTGATTTAAGTGAACTCATTTGAAGTAGAGATAAATTAAAGATATGTAAAGACTGAGGACTGACCTGACCAACTGCGAGATGTGTTTGTAGAGCAAGTACAAAAACATTCGGTATGGAAATATTGACAACAATCCTGTTGTGTAAATAAAATGAAGGTCGTTTTTTTTTCTTAGTATTTACTCAAAATTTAGGAGTTATATATACATTTTTAGTATTAACTGCTCATGTTAAGTACTTTATGATGCTTTATAAATGCCTGAAAGCTATTCTTAATGGTCTTTCATGAAGTAGAGGTGGTCCTGTGTGCTCCTCAGGGTGTAGTAGGAGCTTTATGAGTAGTGACAGGTCTTATAGAGAGGTATGGAGGTCTCAACACTCACCTTCCTCTCTTTCATCTTTGAAAATTCATTGAATGAAGAATTAAACTATTATTCTTTATGTCCTGTGGAATTAATGTCAGACCTCCAAAAACACAAGTACCATGCCACGCATTTCCATGAAGGCTGCCACACTCAAATATATATTGGTATTTCTTAAATGTAGTATTTCATGTCACGACATATATGTATAAGTCACATCTAAATTCAAATCTATGTATAGTCTTTTCATGTGAGACAATTTCTGTTAATTGAAAATCTACCAGAGAACCCTGTAGTAATTAAGCTATATCTTGAAATAATGATATTCAAAATAATATTTACAATACAAGGAAAAAAGTATAACATGCAATGTATTTAAACAATTACATTACCTTGATATAATTGGACTTGATACTTACACATAAGGAATGTTTTGGTTACTTTTGTGTTTGTTTTGGCCCACTTTTTACTCACCCCTTCCCGTTAATTTTATTGGCAACATCCTTGTCAAGGATAGGTGCAAGAATGTCTTTTCCTCCTGAATGCTAGCATGGTCATCTACAAGGACAGAAGACAATAAGCAGTTTCTTTAGTATTAAAAATAATAAAAATATAAAAAATATTAAACTTATAAAGATGGACATTAAGATAAATCGTCCTAAATAGCTACATTTTCCAAAATAAAAATGGCTGAATATTCAATCTCAGAATTAACCATGTTTGTACTGTATTTCAATTAATGTACATATATATATTGTGGCAGACAGCCAGGGCCCTTGCCCGGCCAGGACATCTCCACGCTGGGAGGACTGGGGGAGCAAGCGTGGCCAAAGCATTACCTCCCCCAAAGCACTAGATGGCAGCCCCCATGGGTTGCAGCTGTGCCCATGATTCCCGATGGGCTCCATGGGAGTTGGAGTTTGCTGCAGCCCTGTTGAGATTCGTGGGTGCCGCCAGGGGGTGCTGCAGCAGTTGCTGAGCCCTCATGGGTGGTTCTTCTGCCACACCCGGAAGTAGTTCATCAAGCATCTGGAGCATTTCCGGATGCCTTATAAAAGGGGCCAGCAACCGCTCCTCTGGGAACCAGAGTCGAGAAGTGGAGGACGAAGATTTCCTGGAGGAGTGGAGGAGAGAAAAGGAAAAGAAAAAGGAAAAGAGAGTATTGTGTTATGATTGTGCTGGATTGTATTTCTCTTGTGAGGACGGGGAAGGCGTTTCTCACAAGAAACGAAAATAAAAGTCGTGTGTGTTTCGAACTTGGGCATCCTGCATCTGTCTGTGTCGGGTAGGGTGGCTGGCATGCCCCCTGTTGGTGCCACAATATATATATTTCAGAGTAAACGTAAATGCACTGAATATGATGCGTAAACAGCAGAAGTAATAGCAAATACTTTAGCAAATATTGTTATTGTACAAGGAAGTAGTACATTGTTAAACTATTAAAGATTTATGTCTAAATATGGCCCCATGCACAATAAACATCCTGCAACTACTAAACCCACTACATGAGTACAAATCTGGGACAGGACACTTACATAAAACACTACACTTGTATGGAACAATGACTTTTCAAAGGGCAAAGAATACACACCATTTCCAACACTTTAAACCAAGAACACACATTTTTTTAAACCAAGTGTAAAAAATACAAACACCTGTAAAAAACAATTAGTGAGGGAAAAACAAAACAAAACATATTTCAGACTTTTGGACCATGTTATGCCATCACTCAAATTACAGTTGATTCAGAAACAGATTTCATCCATTATATATTAACTTAGATTTAATCATTTTTTCTCTTTTGCAGATGACTAGCATTTATCCCATAGATTTAGGCTCATGTGATTATGTACAGAGAACAGTAAATGTTTAACAGTAATGAAATAAAGTCTAAGTGATTATTTTGAATTAGATCCTGGACAGGGCAGGAAGTTAAGTCTTGCAATTCATACCATGTTCTTCTTCTTTGAGACATTAGTTGCTTGTTTCAACCAGGCTTCTATGTCTTTTAATGAGTCGAAAGGAAGCTGGACCTCCTAAGGCATATCAGTTGAGCAGTCATTGTTAAGCCTCTCGAAAAGTGACTGTATCATGATGGCTAGTTGTGATGATGATTAGCATTTCAAGTTTTTAAGCAATTTGAGGATTTCTAGATCTGCAATTGAAAAAAATTCCAACACCAAAATATAGAAAGAAAACTAATAATTTGAATACTTTGTCATTTACACTATTGGTAAAGGCCTGTGGACCTACTCCTGCTCTTCAGAGTTAAGACAACTCTGAAATACATTAACTCAGACTTTTTTTTAGAACATACACATAAAATTACACATTCTAAAAACAGAAACAGCAAAAATATAGAAATTGCACACAGTGGGGGAATATGCAAGATACAAAATAAACATAACAACAAAAATTTAACTAAAGGTTGTGGAATGTGTGTAAAACAAATGCAATCAACAGATCATACGTGTTTACTAGTGCAGTGTATGGATTTTGTTTTCAAGTTGGCTTGAAAAGTTCAAATGTATCTTCTGTTTTTGGAAGATTCTTGGAAGTATATTGAGATGAAGATTCATAGAGCAACAGTTACTGTAGGTGCTGATGACTGGTAAAGAATCGGTACATGAAGGTTTTAGTGGTGAGTGGGGTGGTTCTGAAGGCAGTAAAGATCATGGTGATGCCTGGTAAGGCGGTGGCACCTGAGGTGCAGAAGGCTGTGATGGTTGCATTCAAGTTTAATTGACTGTCAAGATTTTGAAGATCTTGCCAAGTGAAATTCTATTTTATCAGTTATGCTTTCATGGTCACTTTCATAGTTTGCGTCACCATAGCAGTGGTTGTCTAGACAAGATTAAATGTGCACCTATATAAAATGAAACCATCATATATTAAATGTATAGTGCATCCGGAAAGTATTTACAGCGCATCACTTTTTCCACATTTTGTTATGTTACAGCCTTATTCCAAAATGGATTAAATTCATTTTTTCCTCAGAATTCTACACACAACACCCCATAATGACAACATGAAAAAAGTTTACTTGAGGTTTTTGCAAATGTATTAAAAATAAAAAAATTGAGAAAGCACATGTACATAAGTATTCACAGCCTTTGCCATGAAGCTCAAAATTGAGCTCAGGTGCATCCTGTTTCTCCTGATTATCCTTGAGATGTTTCTGCAGCTTAATTGGAGTCCATCTGTGGTAAATTCAGTTGATTGGACATGATTTGGAAAGGCACACACCTGTCTATATAAGGTCCCACAGTTGACAGTTCATGTCAGAGCACAAACCAAGTATGAAGTCAAAGGAATTGTCTGTAGACTTCCAAGACAAGATTCTCCCGAGGCATAAATCTGGGGAAGGTTACAGAAAAATTTCTGCTGCTTTGAAGGTCCCAATGAGCACAGTGGCCTCCATCATCTGTAAGTGGAAGAAGTTCGAAATCACCAGGACTCTTCCTAGAGCTGGCAGGCCATCTAAACTGAGCGATCGGGGGAGAAGGGCCTTAGTCAGGGAAGTGACCAAGAACCCGATGGTCACTCTGTCAGAGCTCCAGAGGTCCTCTGTGGATAGAGGAGAACCTTCCAGAAGGACAACCATCTCTGCAGCAATCCACCAATCAGGGCTGTATGGTAGAGTGGCCAGACGGAAGCCACTCCTTAGTAAAAGGCACATGGCAGCCCGCCTGGAGTTTGCCAAAAGGCACCTGAAGGACTCTCAGACCATGAGAAACAAAATTCTCTGGTCTGATGAGACAAAGATTGAACTCTTTGGTGTGAATGCCAGGCGTCACCACGCCAATACCATCCCTACAGTGAAGCATTGTGGTGGCAGCATCATGCTGTGGGGATGGTTTTCAGCGGCAGGGACTGGGAGACTAGTCAGGATAAAGGGAAAGATGACTGCAGCAATGTACAGAGACATCCTGGATGAAAACCTGCTCCAGAGCGCTCTTGACCTCAGACTGGGGCGATGGTTCATCTTTCAGCAGGACAACGACCCTAAGCACACAGCCAAGATATCAAAGGAGTGGCTTCAGGACAACTCTGTGAATGTCCTTGAGTGGCCCAGCCAGAGCCCAGACTTGAATCCGATTGAACATCTCTGGAGAGATCTTAAAATGGCTGTGCACCGACGCTTCCCATCCAACCTGATGGAGCTTGAGAGGTGATGCAAAGAGGAATGGGCGAAACTGGCCAAGGATAGGTGTGCCAAGCTTGTGGCATCATATTAAAAAAGACTTGAGGCTGTAATTGCTGCCAAAGGTGCATCGACAAAGTATTGAGCAAAGGCTGTGAATACTTATGTACATGGGATTTCTCAGTTTTTTTATTTTTAATAAATTTGCAAAAACCTCAAGTAAACTTTTTTCACGTTGTCATTATGGGGTGTTGTGTGTAGAATTCTGACGAAAAAAAACAATTGAATCTATTTTGGAATAAGGCTGTAACATAACAAAATGTGGAAAAAGTGATGCGCTGTGAATACTTTCCAGATGCACTGTATGCAGGTGAAATCCAGTCAAACCTACAATTTTTTTAGATACTCCTCAGAATCTGAATCCAAGTTTGACAGGTCAAAAACTTCTTTAGCACTTGCCATGCATTTCTAAGATGTGACTTCACCAAGTTTTTTAGTGATCTTCAGTCATGATCATTTGAGATTTTTTTTCAACCACATTTCTTTCGTGAAGTTAATGGTTCACTACTATATTTATAGGTTGTCACACATGCTTGTGAGAGGGTCATCGTGGCTCATCCATGGTACATAATACCACCTCAGGATGAGCAGGGGCTCTGTCGCTAATCATGTTCTCTTCCCTTCAAAGTGCCAAGAAGACGGCTCATCACCTATAAGTCCTGAGGCTAATCGGAAATTGGCAATATTCAATGATCAGAGCACCCCATAGAACAACGCTCTATCCTTGAGACCTACCTTTGTGAAAATCTACTTGTTGAGCACCTGTGTATTTTGATTTTGAGAAAAAAGCCTACAAGTATTAAACAGGGAATACCAGGGTGGGGCCCCACCATTTATTCTCTTCAGCTTCTTATTCATGATTTCAGCATTCTCCTTAGTTGTTTTCATTGTTTGAAGCAGGCCAATAATTTGGCCCCTTCTGAAACACAGTAATATCTTTTCTGCAACCACAGGAAATATCTTCAGAAATGGTTGTTTAAAAAATGAGATGCTACACACTGCATCAGTTAAAGTTAAAGGAATTATTTCCAGCTGAAATATGGTAATCACTGCAGTGATGATCCAGTCATTAGCTCTTAAGTATTTTCTTATTTAAATTTAAACGGTGACTTCTTTTTTGGTCGGGCAGTATATTTATTACTCTTAATGCAAGGTAAATGGACTATTTGTGAAATATCCAAGAGTGTTGCAAATGACATAACCGGTGTTATATTTATAGTCTCAGGTGTACAGAGTAAAGAGAAAAGGTGACAGGAATGTTCCTTGTGGTGCTCCAGTGTTGCTCAATTCTGTATCAGAAGCACAGTCCTTGAGTCTCACAAATTGTGGTCTGCCCAACAGATAGTCCATTATCCAGGACACCAATCATCCACCTGCATATCAGAATCAGAATATCTTTATTGTCATTGTAACAAATACAATGACATTAGGTGCAGTCCCTACGGTGTCAAAATATAAATACATATAATTACAAAAGGGTAGGAAAGGATAAGAAAAAATTAGGTAGAACACAAACATTCAACATAAGTCCTTATTGCACATGAAACACTATTACACAAGATGTCATCTATTGCACTGTTGCATTGGAGGTGATTAGGTGGCATTCAGTGCCCTAATAGCAACAGGGTAGAAACTGTTATTCAGTCTATTAGTCTTTGTTTTGATGCTCCTATATCTTCTGCCTGAAGGCAACAGTTGGAACACGTCATGAGCGGGGTGTGGGGATTCTTTTGAGATGTTTTCCGCTTTCCTGAGGCAGCGAGAGCTGTGCCGTTCATCCAGAGAGGGTAAGGAATAGCCGATGATTTGTGAGCATATTCCTTAACAAGGATGGATGGTATTGAAGGTACTGGAGAAATCAAAAAACATAATCCTCACAATGTTGCCAGCTCTGTCCAAGTGAGAATAAGCCTTACGGAGCAAATAGATAATCACATCTTCCCCTCCAGTCTTTGTCTGACAGGCAAACTGGAGTGGGTCCAGGAGGATTACCACAAGAGGCACAGACTGAAAATGTAATTAAAATCTCTTGTAATGCATAACCACAAACAATTGTTCAAAAATACAAAAGATGCTGTTTTTATTGCTTTGAAATACAGAACAAAGGAAGTGTGAATTGAGTGCTTAAGATATGATGATGTGTCTCTTATGGTGTGAATTAGAAGTTAGTGGTTGGTGTAGTTATCTGACTAGTAACAAACTACAACTATTTTAAAAGTACAAGTTAAGGAAGTGTTCAAAAATGAGTAGTATACTTCAGTTTCCCCCTTTTGATTACCCCACACGCACCAAATTGCTGGGCATGCCTAGTGGGCACTTTCCTATTACAAAATGTTGATGCAGTTTAACCAATTACACCAAACAACACCTTTTATTACTTTTTTTAACTAAACAGATGAAGCACAATGAGTCTGCAAATTCAGGGTAAATGTTTGCAGTTTTAATTATCTGTACTGCATAATAAAGCCAATAACTCTTGTCTAAGCTTGTTCTTTTAAAAATCTAAATAGATCTTTTATTTTCACAGTGTGAGAGAGGTGCAGACACTTCCACTCCATTATATGCAATTCATCTATAATAATACTAACAATAATTTTCTTTAGATATTGATATTTCTTGGCTCATTAGGTTTATGTTGATTCATGCGATTGTCTCTTGCAATTAAGCAGAAAACAAAATAAAGCATGCCATCTGATTTAATTTGCAGTGAAATCTATGAGGGTCATTCCTTAACTGCCCTTGCTCAGGATGTTAGTATGCCAAGATGCAGCTGTCTGTATGGAGCATTGGTTTTAATTCTAGAATAAATGTTATGAACCTCAATTTGCAATAAGGCCATAATGCATCCATACATAATTATTTGGGCTATTAAGGATGCTTCAAGCCTTGGTTATTAATTTGTTTCTGGCACAATAACAGAATACAGCAAAAACTTGTGGAACCGAGATGTCATATAAATTAAATCTTTAGCAATTTATTATAAATGGGTTGTAATTCAATAATACAATTATATATATATATATATATATATAATATAATTATACGAAGAGTTTTTTCAGATGGATGTTTAAATAATTTTAAAAATATGTTAACTCATTTATCTGTTTAATATGTCAGTTAAAAGACTAAAAAGATAATGTATTATTAGGCTGCTTCTACAAAATTCCAATGAAAAATCTAATCTGTAAGCAAAAAAATATTTGATGGACAATTTATATGAGAAAAAAGATACTATGATTTTTCCAAGTAGCTTATTCAAACTATTATTTTTAATTGATTGTTTAAATATACTGTAAAAATGTGAATTAATACACTACTGTAAGGTGAACATAAGACATCTGACAAGTGAGAGGAGACTATTCAGTCCATCAAGTTCATTTTTGTAGCTAACAACTAAGTTGTTCCACTGTCTCATCCAGATACTTCCTAAAGGTGTAAAGGTTCCTGCTTTAACTACAAGTCTCAGTAGTTTGTTCTAGGTTCTCATAACTCTTTAAGTAAATAAGTGGTTTCTGGTTTCTGTCCAAACTGTGCATCCCCTTATTCTAATTTCCACCAATTAATTTCCACCAATGTTAAGTTGAAAGAATTCTGCTGGATCTACTTCATTAATGCCTGTGAAAATTTTTAAGACTTGAATTCTGACGCCACGCCATTTCATCTGCTCAAGACTGAAAGGTTTAATTTTCTGAGCATGTTAGTGTACAATATGTCCTTAAGTCCTGGGATGCTCCTAGTTGCTCTCCTCTTGTAGTGTGGTGACCACAACTGCACATTATACTCCAGGTTTGGTCTCACTAGTGCGTTATATAGTCTGAGCATAACATTCCTTGAATTATATTTAACAGGTTTTACAATTTAACCTAACATTTTATTTGCCTTTTTAATTGTTTCTGCTTATTGCTTGGACAATGAAAACATTGTCTCAAAATAAACCCCTAAATACTCTTCAGAGTTATGACAGTGTTTGCCTTTCTACAAACTGCATTTTCCAGTTTTTGCCTGGTACTGAAGATTGTCTTTTTGAATTGTTTTTGTTGTCTCTTCAGTGTCTGCCAATCCTCCAGTTTTAGCAAAAAAAGGCTGAACAGTGGTTGAGTAACATTGTTTGTGGTTATGGAAAAATGATCAATACAACAATAATAAAGTTCCTCTGTAGTATTAAGAACTTAGCAGAGGAGTATTCAGGTCGGCAGTGAGACAAATAAATATTCATGGCTTGGATATATTGCTTGTATCAGAGCTGAAATGGAACAAGCCTGCTGAGAAGAAGAGAAACTCTTGTCAGATGACTGATTAGTCACTTGCCCTAATGGGTTTCCTTTGACTTGACCAAATAAATCCGATTTGTAGTCACAGGTGATTGTCAAACTCAGTAACTACAGTTGCTGAACTTGTCACCTGAACATGTCATATTACAAGACAATAAATTGCAAGGCATGTTAAATTAGATGACTGTGTAACAACTTTCTTGCACAGGTCCACATTTCCAAAGTATTGTTAACTGGCCCCTTTTTCTGAGAGCCAATAACATGCTGCCTTGACAGAGCCAATGCCCATGTGAATGTTCTACAGGAATGGCCACATTCCCTGCAAATTAATCATGGGTTTTATTCCTCATAGCTGCATTGGTTGGCAGGCTCTATTGTAGGCATGGAGCTGGACAGTTTGACATCTGTGGCGGAGTGACGGGCGCTCAGCAGGCTCCTATCCATTATGGAGAATCCACTGCATCCACTAAACAGTATCATCTCAAGACAGAGGAGCAGCTTCAGCGACAGACTGCTGTCACTGTCCTGCTCCACTGACAGACTGAGGAGATTGTTCCTCCCCCAAACTATACGACTCTTCATTTCCACCCGGGGGGGTAAACGTTAACATTATTCAAAGTTATTGTCTGTTTTTACCTGCATTTTTTATTACTCTTTAATTTAATATTGTTTTTTTTGTATCAGTATGCTGCTGCTGGAGTATGTGAATTTCCCCTTGGGATTAATAAAGTATCTATCTATCTATCTATCTATCTATCTATCTATCTATCTATCTATCTATCTATCTATCTATCTATCTATCTATCTATCTATCTATCTATCTATCTATCTATCTATATGCATTGTACTTCCCTGGTTGTTAGTTCTCACGTGCACACAAGCCCACCCCTACAAATTAAAGACAAACTCAAGCCTGTTTAAGTTTGTGGGGTCGAATCACAGACTGGTGGGACTGAGTTGCTGAGTATGTTAGAGTACATTATCTGTTATCACTGAAACTTGCCGCAACTGCCTCTGAGTTGCTAAGATTATATAAATGAAGTCTGTGGCTGAAAATCTCTGGAAAAGTCATGTAATGTGACCAGACCTTAAGAAAGTTGCTTTCCCACTTCATGTGACCTAAGTTTGCATCCAGTGGGAATGGATTACATATACATATGGGAAGACAATGCTCCTGGCGGCTTTCCCACTTTTTTACATCTTTTCCCTCTGGACAACTTAAACCTAAATGCACGTTTTAGATCAACTGAGATTTTGTGGTTTCTTACTAACTGACCAGAAGAACATGCCTATTTTCTTGTCAAGTTGTGTATAAAGGTTGAAAGATGTACAAATAGCCAAAAAGGACAATTAAGTGGTTATATTCACAAGCTAAACAAAGAAAACATCAGCAGGACAATAGATTATCAAGGCTGCTTAATCCAAATCACGTTAATGGGTGGTCAGAAACTTTTCCAGCAGCATTGTCAATAAACAGCTCTATAAAGGGTGCCACTCAATCATAGAGCCAACTCATTTCAACACTTACACAGGAACAATTTATAATGGCCAAATAATTTAATCAGTAAATCATTTTGGATATGGGAAGAAAATAGGGCTACCTGGAGGAAAATGTGATATGCTGATACATAAAAAGATGGTTAATCCAATTTGTCTTTGTCGGTTTTCTTCCAGTTTTCCTCTTACATCCAAGTTGGCCCATCTTGTCCATACGATATTTCCTACCATCTTGTGACCCTGAATTGGAATAAGCATCTCTTCATGCATCAGCAAATATCATTTTACATTTATTACATGCTACTATATAGAATATGACAAACTATGCTTAGAAAACAGAGGTGGTCTTCTTATTGCTAATGAAGTGGATATAAAGAGATAGGCCATCATTAACCACATTCAGTGTTTCATGTGAAGTTTTCAAAATAATGCACAGTCAGCTGTTCCCTCTACTACTCTCTCTTCACAGGGCTGTTTAATATAGGATTCTGGAAGTTGTCCATGGACACCTGTGCCACTAGTGCTAAACACCGACTAATATTGAAAGACGTTAGTCTGACAGATGAGGAAAAGACAGTGATACAATAATATTTATTGTAGCCAAGCTGGGGTATTTTATGACATTCTTGGATGAGATGAACTTGAGACTCTTGCAGAGTGTTATGATATGATACAAAACCTAATTCTGCCATAAAGAACCTAGTGGAATAGTATGTTATTCACATCAGCTTTCTGTCTTCCTCTTCAGTGTTGTGGCACACTAAGGCATGGACAATCAGCAAACACATAGTGCTTGAATGGAACACCAAAACAAGAAACACTTGGAAATAATCTTCAAGTGCTGATGCAATCATGTCTAAATCTCCTTCAGTGGTAAAATTGAAAAACATAGTCTTAGATTTTTCAGTGATGAATGGTTCGGACACCATAGAATATGGATGTTTTGTCCATACTGTCCATGGTGCTTTGAAGTGTTCACTTCGTTATCTGAATGCTTTATACACATTTCACATTCACATGTAAAGCTTACTGCCAACACTCTGGGTTTTTGGTAGGATCAAGCAAATTATACACATGATAACTATGTTAATGGGAATGACTAGTAACCAACTGACTTTAAATCAGAAACTCTTCCTTTTACAAAATAGGATTCATTCAAGATGAGTAATACCTGAATGATAGCCATCACTGGAGATCACATTGGATTCAAAACAACGTATGATGCAGTTTAATCAAGTTAATCAATATTGTTGTGCACATTTAGTACAAGGACTTCCTACTTGTATATCTTCTCAGAACAGCTGACAAAAATACAGTACAAAAACCGAAAAAAAAATTAAAAAGTATAAACAGCATGCAGCATATACAGTAACTGCTTCTTGAAGTGTGGAAATAATTGGGTGAACATAAAGGAACCAAAGTCAAGACAGCAAAGAAGAATGATAATGAGCTTTTTATGATGGAAACAGGAAACCCACAGATTCTGTGGAGTTCTCTAATCCTGTTTTGTCTGTTGCTACTGACAATATGAATATACATTCAGACATTAGATTTAGAAGGTGAACTGATAAGGATTATGCTCATCAAAGCACTATTCTGGATTATTAGATAATAAACACAGAGTTTAGCATGACAATTGTGAATGTTAAGTGGATTTTCTTTGTCTTGGTGTTTAATGGTAGTTATTGACATACCATATATTACTTTTCCAAACTTACTGACTGGAATCGATTCATTATTTTATAGTTTATGATTCATGGCTGCTGAGATGACATTTACACACTTAACTGTCTGGGAACTTGATTGTAAAGTATTTTACTGTGCAATTTTTACATTTTTATATGGGTTATATTACCTAGTCTATATATGTTCATGTTTTGTTTTATATTAATCTATGAAAAAAGGATCTTTCAATATAGACTTAAAAAACCTTCTCCATTACACTGGGTCAGAATAAACAGGCTCATTTTACTGGCTTGTAAACTCTGGCTAAAATAAATATATTTTGAGATATCAGTTATATATTTTACATTATTTCTAACCAGGCTTACTCTGGACTTGAAATTAAACTTCTTTTCCTTCTCAGGCAATAAAATGATTTTGTCAAAACTGCATCACTTTTCATTCCCCTTCTGCACTGCTAAATTGTTAATCAATACTTTTCTTCTGATGAATCAGTCCTTTTGTAATCAGTGTTGGCAGGTTTCATTTCTCATGCTATCAAGTTAAGAGCCTAACAATTATTAGGAAACAATTAAGAACATCCACTCATCCTTTTAACACTTGCTTTAACTTATTCAGAAGTACAGGGTAATTAGCAAGAAAACAACATCATTAGTGTGAAGCCTAGATTGCAAAGACTAGTCCAGCCCCAGAACAATTGCACCTTCTTTTGACAGACTAAAAAATCCTACCTCTTAATTATAATCAGAACTATTCCACTCTTTTCCAGTCAGTCACTCAGTTAGTCATTTCCCAACCCACTATATCCTAACACAGGGTCACAGGGGTCTGCTGGAGCCAATCCCAGCCAGCACAGGGCGCAAGGCAGGAACAAATCTCCGGGCAGGGCCAGCCCACCGCAGTTCTTTTCCAGAAGATGTTAATATCTCATTTCTAAAATTTCTATTTTGCTGATATTTAATTCTTCTATGGATGTTTTTTGTAGCTTACTTATTAATACAAATATATCTTAAATTCAGGAAGCTAAGTTCAGGTGGTATTCTGGCCTCAGTTGTCTTAGTCTAAGTCTTCACAATACAAAAGAACTGAGGTGAGAAACTGTTATGAAACAAGTGCAGTGTCTGAATAAAATTAAGAAACATTTGATTAATCCTGTAATTTGCAGTAAGTGGTCCATTCGTATGCTCCACGGGTGATACAGGAAACTTACACACCCCGTGCAAAAGAGTATAAAAAAAGTTATGGTAAGAACCTTTTTAATAATGTGTCAATTAAAATATCTCAGACTTCATCCATTTCTTGGCCTTTTTGTATCATTTGTTTTCTTTTCTGTTTTGATCATATGGTTTCAGTGGCCATGAAGAGATTACACATTTAGGCCAGGAGGCAGAGTCACATTGTCTGCTATTTTTTGCCGTTTAGATTTTTATTTTACAAACTAGTAATATGGTTTGTTAAGATTTTTACCAGGGGCTCACTTAGACTTGCCCCAAACATCATCAAATTGCTGATGTCAGAAGTATTATGTATCAGCCAGGATCTTCTTTCAAATACTTTCATATTATGTTATTAATTCTGGTTTTGGTTTTATGCTGTGTATGTACTATTTGTTAACTTTGGTGTTATTTATCCATTATTTTTTCAGTGTTGTGTTAAAATTGGTATGATTTTTACACTGTTGGGCTATTTAGTAGGGGTTTAACATGTTTTTCATCATTGTTTACCTGATAAAACAAATTTTTTACTTCTTTTTTTACTTCTTCTTTAATTTTTCATTGCCTTGCCATTTTGTGTATTATTGGTGCAGCCATAACTTGTTTCTATAAAATGGCACTGTCCTTCGGATGAGATGTAAAACCGAGGTCCTGACTCTTTGTGATCATAAATGATTCATGGGCATTTTTTGTAAAGAGTAGGCTGCATCCCAATGTCCAGGCTAAATAGCCCACCAGAAATTAGTCATCCTGGCTCCCTAATCATCGCCTGTCTCTGATTGTCTCTCTCTCTCATCACATCACCATCTAGCAGCTAATGTGTTGTGAGTGTACTGGCACAAAAATGGCTGCCGTTGCATCATCCAAGTGGATGCTACACATTAGTGGTGGTTGAAGTGGATCCCTACTCTCTGAAGCGCTTTGAGTTGTGAGAAAAGCGTAAATGTAAAGAATTAATAATAATAATAATTATTATTATGAAATATCCAAGTTGATAGTTACCCAGGGGATAAAATATACCATTTCACTGAGATTCTATTCTATGGTTCATAAAGTTTTGTTTTCAATTGGTATAAATAATTGTGATAGTAAAAAATAATTCAATACTATTTGAAATCAATATACAGTACACAAATAATAAAACGAGTTAAAAAAGCATTACCCTCTGCTCATATTTTGTTAGCACAAATTCCATATTCAGAAGTACAATCTCAGGAGATAAAATTTCTTATTTGTTTGGTTAATCAATATATATCAAAACTCCCTTAATGTACTGAGTCCCCTCCATTGGACATAATAGACTTAGAAGATTCAATTCACTCAAAACCTTACTCAGGTTATATGTGCTGGGCCGATGGCTAAACAGTTAAACTTTTTAATGGGATTAGGAAATTTAGTTTCTTCCCAGAGGTAAACATTTACAATCTGTGTTGATTTTTTAAACTCACTATTTTAAAAAATTTCTTTAATCCAGAAGAGGCTCACATTTATTCTTACACTCCATCTGATGTAGAGACGGAGGAACTGAGAAGGATTGTTCACAAATGTCATGGGAAATTAAATCTTTTGTATTATTATGAATAGGATACAAATATGAAACCCCAACAGTTTGTGGATCCATCAACATGAGTTCCTTCATCTAATAAAATCACCAGACCAATTTTGGATTAAAAAGATTTACATGCATTAATCAAAATCAAAAATTTCAAAATAATATACTAGACAAATTTAACAGAACAAGAAAGATTTTTATTTTTTATTGTTAATGAATTAATTAAAGGCAAGTAACATTCCATACAAACAAGTCAAACTTAACGAAACTAAATTCAACTCAACCCTCACCCAAGCGAAAGAGAAAGTGGCCAATAGCCAGAGTAGAAAGCAAGGAAGAGAATCCTTTTCCCCAATATAAAAGCTTATTCTAAAATATAATTGATTAGCTACTACCAGGTTTTTTTTAAAGTTTTGAATAGATCCTCTTAGTGAGAATTTGATTTTTTTCCAATTTCAAATAGTATATAATATCAGTTACCCAATGACTTAAAAGAGTTGGGTTAGAATTCTTCTAGTTGAGCAAGATAAGTCTACATGCCAATAGTGAAGTAAAGACAATCACAGTTTATTTGCCCTTCTCCACTTTAAGCCCATCTTGCAGTACATCAAACACAGCTGTTAATGAATTAGGAGTGATTGTGACGCCAAGGCTGTCTGATAGGTGTTTAACACTAGAATTACCAGAGTCTACGAAAAAACTTGTAGATCCGGCCCACCTTAAATCGCTTCTTCAATCCATTCGCACCTCTCCGCCAGCGTCTTTTGTCATCTAAATGTGCTGATAAACACAAGCTGCAAGCAGCCGGCTATTCTATCCCCCCACCGACTTAGAACGTGCACGAACTTCTCCCAGCTCATGCCTTGATTGATTATATGGGAGTGAAGTGGAGTTTTAAAGTGGAAATAATAGATCATTATTTGGAACACACGTATTTCATGTGTGTTCAGTTTCTACAGTAATCTGTGTAAACACATTGTTAAAACAGAAACTTTTTCATATTTTAGTAATAAATGTTACAAAATGTAGGCATAAACTATAAAATGTGTGAAGCCTGAAGCCCAAAGATCAAATAAACACTTTCACAAAAGGTTCAAGAATAATATGACAGCTTCCGTGGCATAAAGCTAAGAGTGGTTCCTGGGCGCAATGCGGGAGTGGATGGCCTTACACTAATTGGCGCCAGGAGCTGATAATCAACACAGTTGTGCCACGTCCCCATTTTAAAAGGGGGAGCGCAAGTGCGAGAGAGAGGTACAATCAAGAATTGGAAAAGAAAAGACAGAGGTTAAATGGAGAAAGAAAGAAAGAAAGAAAGAAAGAAAGAAAGAAAGAAAGAAAGAAAGAAAGAAAGAAAGAAAGAAAGAAGGCAGGAGACAGAAGGAACTGGTGGCGGAGTTAACGAGCTGAGGAAAGCAGCTTCGAGGGAGAGAAGGCAGGCAGCTGGGAACTGAGAGCCTTTTGAATAGAGCGAGAGGCTGATGCCTGGGGGTTGAAGGAGTGATCGCTCTGGCTGTGCAACTTGGGGAGCCAGAGTGTGTGACTCGCCGTATATGACCAAGAAGGCAGCGGAAGTTGAGGAGGCTTGGGAGAAGAGCCCCAGCGTGAGCACCCTGGCCATTGGGGACCCAAGTCTTGGTCTGGCGAGGGAGCCTTTCTGTAGCCATTGGATGGCAGGTAAGCGGACCTAAAGGTCAGCTGCATCTGTTGTTAGGGCATACAGGATAAGCAGAGGAGCCGCCAGTTAAAAGAGGAATTCACTGGGCTTTTTAAAAAGAACTGTTTTCTGCCAGTGTTTTTTTAACCTCGTTTTAATGGATTGATTTATTTATTGGGATTATTTTAACCTCCAGTTAACACATTGTTTTACAGATTATTTATCTGTAAAAGTATTGGAGCACTGCACTATTTATTTGGACACTGTTTTGATTTGTTTTTAATAAAAGCATTGAACATTTTTGCACCTTCCCCTCGCTTCATGTGGTGTCCCCATTTGTAGAGCTCATCCCGGTCATGACTATTGACAGTGTTGGGTTCAAGAGGCTCCCAAATGAAAAAAAGGCACATGGAGCCAGACCCGCACCGTCACATCATCTATTTGTGTCAATGTCCAGGTTTTATAGCTTGTATATTTGCAGCCCAGTAGTAAAATTTAAAGTTAGGCAGGTAGAGCCATGCCACCTTCTGATTTAGCTCATTGTAGGGTCGCCCTTTGGATGTGTGGATGTTTTGAATTTCAAATAAATGAGGAAGACTGAATCTAATTTCTTAAAAAATGATTTGTTAATGTATATGGGGATTCTTTGAAATAGAAAAAGAAGCGATTCAACTTGCCAGTGTTAATTCTACCTCCTAAAGTGAGAAGGAGGGTAGATTATTTATGCACGTCTTGTTTAAGATTTTCCAAGTAGACAGCACATTGTTGTTGAAAAATAACTATGTTTACTTGTGATGTGTACCACTATGAATTTAAACTGATCTGTGATGATAAAAGAGAAGGTGTCCAATGTAATGTTGTGTGCTAGAGAGTTCACTGGAAAAAAACACACTTTTATTCAAATTAATGTTGAGTCCAGATAACTTTTGAAATTCTGTTAGTGCTGTTAGGGCTGCTGGCACAGTATTTTGTGGATCTGATATATATAGTACCACATCATCTGCATATAGTAATATTTTCTGTTCAAGTCCATCTGTAATAATCCCTTTCATCTCAGAAGCATTTCGAAAGTGAACTGCCAATGCCTCAGTGGTGATTGGCAAGTAGCAGTGCTGACAGGGGGCATCCTTGTCTAGTACCATGTTCTAGTTTGAAGTAGTCTGGAACAATGTTGTTAATACAAACTGAAACTTCTAGACTGGTATACAGTAGTCTGATCCATGCACATATGTTTGGGCCAAACCCAAATTTGTACAATGTAGTGAATAGGTAGTCCCATTTAACCATATCAAATTCATTTTCTGCATCCAAAGATAATAAAATCTCCGGGGTGTTAGACATTGTGGGTGAATATATTACATTAAACAGGTGTTGAAAATTGGAAGCTAAGTGTCTGCCTTTAATAAATCCAGTTTGGTCTTGTGATATTACCGAAGGAAGTACTTTCTCAATCCTTCTAGCTAGAACTTTAGAAAATATGTGAATATCATTATTCAGAAGTGAGATTAGTCTGTATGATGCACATTGTAATAAGTTCTTATTTTTCTATGAAAGACGGTAATTAATGCTTGGCGAAAAGTTTGAGGTAGAATTTCATTGTTTCTGGCTTCTATAAATGTTGCTAATAAAAAGAGAGCTGACTTAATTGCATTTTTTTATAAAACTCGGCAGGTGAGTTTACAGAGTCTCTTTGAAGTGAGTTTATAGAGTCTAGTAATTCTGAGAGTGTCAGAAGTTTATTCAATTTCTCCGCACTGTGATATTTGTAATGCATCAAAAAACACATTAGATTGTGTCTTGTTTTCTTTAAACTGACTAGAATATAAGTACTTACAGTATTCTCTAAATGTGTCCATTATATATTTATGGTCAATGATTTTGTCTCTGTCTCTGTTGGCAATTACTTGTATTGCATTGTGAACTTCCTTCTTGTGGATTTGTTGAGATAAGATCTTAGTAGCCTTCTTCCCGTGTTCACAGTAATCATGTCGCAATTTAAAACTGAGTTCAGTTTCTTTTTGTTGTCAAGAGATTTCATTCTGAATGCAAAGCAAGTCTTTTCCTATAAAGTGCCTCATTTGGGAACCTGGCATGTTTTTGATCTGTTCTGGTAATTTCACTGATTAACTCTGATGCCTTCTTGGTTTCTATGTGCTCTATGTGTGTGAATCACTACCTGCTATTTAAACCGGCTTTCTCTTCCTCCGACAGGACACAGAATCCATTATATTCGTGATATTACAGCTCTCTGAATAATTAAAATACTGAGATGTATACTTGATATCATTTTCATAATGATAGGAGTTAAACATGGGGACACGATGCTTGCTGCGCCGTGCGCGACCTTCGATGAAATAATTTGTTGCAGCAGTACTGTCTCTTTCAAACGTACTAACTCCCAATTCCTGTCCTTACTTTTATTTCTCCAAATACCCAATCGCCCCACAATCACAATCTCTGTAATAGATGTTAAGCCATCTGTAAGCTTAGAATGCCAATTCTTCAAAACTTTTAAGGAACATTGAAATATCTTCGTAGTACATGTTAAATTATTCTATCCATCCAGTGTCGCGCCAGTCCCAGCAAGAAAACAGCGCGAGGCAGAAAGAATCCGTGAACGGAGCGCCAGCTCCTTGCTAGCGCTGCGACACACCATCTGAAGCGTTTGCCATATGAGAGCAGTTCAATAGATAGATAGATAGATAGATAGATACTTTATTAATCCCAATGGGAAATTCACAACATGGCTGAGGCAGCATGTGCTTGATGCTATATATCAATAATTCTCTTTCCAGTCAGCTGCTGTAGAGCTGTGATTCCCCACTCAGATACAGTGATATGAATACTTAGAGTGGTGCAGTGAGAGTAATATGGAAAAAGATGATCCGCTGTGGCAACCCCTAATGGGAGCAGCTGAAAGAAGAAGAAGAAGGTGCAGTGAGAGTAACAACACTAAAGCAGCTATGGAATTTAGAATAGTTTGTCCATTCTGTGCACCATTATATTGTTACAGGTTAATTACAATCAAATGCATTAAACTAATAAACAATATGCAGTTATTTTCAGATGTATTTATAAAGCCGTGTCAGGGATGTGGATTCAAAAAAGTAACCACACAGGAACAGCAGCACTGCTTTAACGCTGGGTGCCACCAGTTTGCAAAACCGAGCGGAGTACTTGTGTACACCAGGGTTGGAGGTACCGTGAAAATGTCTGTGGCTTTACGCCACGTTTAGGTTTTATACATCGTGATTTGAGCGTGGAAACGTTTCTATGCAACATTTTTGTGCATATGCACCATTTTATACATGAGGAGGCCCCAGGTCTGGAGTGTTCACATTAGGAATGGATGCGAATATGTTTTGGATGAAGTCTCTATCATCCATATTGGGTGCGTAGATACTTATCAAAATCACTTTACAATTAAAGTAATAACCCATAACAATCACATATCAACTTTCAAAATCAAATGCTATGTCTGATACTACAAATGAAATTGTTTTATGTATTAAAATTCCCATACCTCTAGTTTTCTTTATACAGTTGGAATGGAATATTTGGCCAGTCCAATCTCTTTGCAACCGAAACTGATCCTTGCTTAATAAATGGGTTTCCTGTAAAAATACTATCTTGGCATTTAGACCTGTTAAATGAGAAAATACTTTCTTTCTCTTTAATTCATGATTGAGACCTTTGACATTCCAAATTACAAAGGTCACTGTTGGGTCAAAGAGACATTGCTTCTGAACTTTTGTTGACATTTTGTAGCCTTAAATTCAGGTTGTACATTATTGCATAAGATAGCTTTAACCCATTGTTTCCCGATCTCTGTCCTGTGGCCCCTCGTGACTGCAGGTTTTTGTTCCAACCAGCTTCTGTTTTTAATTGGACTATTGGGATAATTAAGTGATGTGTTATTTCCCAAGTTCTGTGTTTTGGGAACAATAAAGAAATTATAAAACTAAGTTTGGCAAAAAAAAATATATATATATATTAAAATGTACCAAGCATTTATATGGGAATAATGTATTTTTTTCTTTTTAACAATATTTTCATCTTGATTTTCATTCTACTTTTCTAGGTGTTCCAATTGTTTAAATAATCCATTATTTTCAAATTAGTGGGTCTGATGCTAAAACACTTGCAGCCTTTGATTATTCAGTGTTGTTTGCCAGCGTGTCCGCTCTGATCATTTTTAATTGACATTAATAAGATACAACGAAGGGGAAAAACTGCACAGAGAAAGTGCAAAATATAATGAAATCAACAAAAGAGAGTTAAGCATTTAAATCTATAGCAAAAGCAGAAATATTTCTAAATGTCATAAATGTAAAAATCATGCTGCTGTGCTTTTCTGAATGTAGAATAAAAGAAAAATAATATCAGCTAGGGCAGCACGGTGGCGCATTGGTAGCGCTGCTGCCTCGCAGTAAGGAGACCTGGGTTCGCTTTCCAGGTCCTCCCTGCATGGAGTTTGCATGTTCTCCCTGTGTCTGTGTGGGTTTCCTCCAGGTGCTCCAGTTCCCTCCCACAGTCCAAAGACATGCAGGTTAGGTGCACTAGCGATCATAAATTGTCCCTAGTGTGTGCTTGGTGTGTGTGTTTGTGCCCTGCGGTGGGCTGGCGCCCTGCCCAGCATTTGTTCCTGCCTTGTACCTTTTGTTTATCTGGGATTGGCTCCAGAAGACCCCCCTGACCCTGTGTTAGGATATAGCGTGTTGGAAAATGACTGACTAATACCAGCTAATTAAATGACAATAATGCTATCAGGTGTTGTCACTGATTAGGAATCTGGCTGGAACAAAAACCTGCAGTCACAGGGGTGCCACAGGACCGAGGTTGGGAAACACTGCTTTAACCTTAATTTCCAGTTTTGCTAGGAGTTAATGCTATGAAGCCGAATGTTGTGTTGGCTTCTTAACACAACTTAAAAAATAGCAATATCACAATTAAACCAGCAAGTAAGGGTTGAGTTACAGTTATTATAGATAAATCACAATACCTTTTTGAAGCCAGTAGACAACATAAATTACCTCTCAAAACAATCCATACAAGCACAAAATAAAATTAAGATAAAATCCATTGTTTCCAAACTTTGTACAGATGGTTACAGAGATTCTAAGCAGAAAAAATATTCTTGTGGTCCAGCAATTCTGGCAATCCATAAATTTTATTTACTTCCAAAAGTTAAGCCTTGTGAACTATGGACTGATCTTCATGAAATTCCATCCAGCAGGCCTATAGTCTCACACTGTTCATCAGAATTGCACAGAATTATAGAGTATATATACATTTATATTAATCCACTTTTTCAAAAATAAAACAGTTATGTTAAAGGCACCTATCATTTTTTAGAATTATTAAAAATTTTACCATCCCTTCTCAGTCTTTTCTGTTTACACTAGATGTGGAACCACTATATACCAATATAGACATTAATCTGGGTATGCAGTGAATAAATGTTATCTGTCAGACATTTCTGGATTGAAACAGGCCTGAGGCAGCTGTACTTGCATTATTAGAACTTATTCTAACTAGAAATGATTTTGAATTTAATTGGAATATGTTCCTACAAATTCATGGAACATGAGCAAAAAATTCGCCCTGGCCAGTGCCAATATTTACATGGCAGAGTAATAGCAGTCTGTTTTTTTGAAATGTAATCGTCTTCCCTTTATCTACCTTAGAGACCTAAATGATATTTTTGTAATATGGACTTATTCAGAGCCAGAATTCAATCATTTTCTAAATATTCTTAATAACCATCATACTAATGTTAAACTTAAAGGAACAATCAATTATCAGGATATCATATTTATGGATACAAAAACCTTCAAACACTCAACTTCTGATTCTAAAAAAATCTTTATATTCTAAAATTCCTTTTAAAAATACATATACACATGGTCTGTTATTTAAACATAGTTTTTACTGAAGGCATACCTATAGGGGAAATTATAAAATCACAACTAATCCACTTTTATTGCATAAACTCCAATCTAACAGATGCAGAACAAGCAACCCCGTCTTATGTGAAGCACTTAGAAATAGAGCTGTACTCGGATATTCTTAAGAGACATAGCCACAGATGTTAAAAATGATCTCAAACTATTTTATCAAACCACGGCTCTTGGATAATCCTATGGTTGAAGTCCCAAAAGTCCATCTACAAGAGTCATTTTGACTAGATGAAACAAACTTCAGTCTTTTGATTATTAATGATGGAGCAGAATCCGTTTTTGATTCTTCTTTCTTTAGTCCTTCCCCTTTTCTTCTTTTTTTGTCTTTTTCTCTTGGTAGTTCAGCTACAAAGCTCTGTTGGACCACTGTTTCAGATTCCAGTATTATATTAGTTTATTCCCAACCCTTTAATTACACTGCTTCCAAATTTGGCTGAAGATTACCCTTTGGAGAGAGTTAGCAGGTTGGGCTACAGTTAGTTCTATGTGACAAAACCATAAATTACAGTATTTTTTCGCATTTTGGCATGACGGGAATGATAATAAAGAAAGGGGGAGGGGAGCATAATATGAAATTGGTGAAGACAGATTATTTCTTTGGGTTGCAGACATCAATGGATGTCAGATAAGATTTGCTTCAAACACACAGTTGTTGCTTCTGCTGCCCATTGCTGATTCTTAGGGGGGAAAGCTGAACTGATATAATGAAATGACCTCCTACAGCATCTGTCTGACCTTGGCAGCTTTTGTTGTTCTACCGATCATGTAATTTTAACTGCATTATAATGTGTTCTAAATAATGTGGCTTCTTGGGAGTGATGACTTTGACTTTCTAGTTAGACAGGCTTCAGTAACTGAGCTGTTACATGTAAACTTGGGCTCCTCCTATTTTTTGAAGAAATGAGAAATAATATGTTGTTATCCTGGGTCATTTACATATTTTTTGTAAAATGTATGCTGTAGAAGTTATTATATGTATTGCTACTTTACTGACGATGTACATTTGTAAAGCTAGTAAAATATAAAAGAGATGTAGTAATGCTTGATTATAGCCTCAATGGTTAAACTAAATTTTCTTTATTTCAGCATGGTGATGATGGTGATGTGTTGTTATTAACAGAAGGACTTGAAATGAAATCATAATTTGTTAGGGTATTATAGGTCACCATCCTTATACTGTATCCACAGTATTTTATTCAGTCTGCTTATCCTTCCATCCAGGCATTAGTGTGAAGTTTTTTGGTCACTTAAGCTAGAACTTTTTTTCCCATATTTTAAACTTATTATCTTCTTTATACACTGTTATCATAACCAATTTTACTATGAGTATTTCCCTCTCTATACCTTGGGTCAGCCAGAGAGTAGGGTCTGTCTGGAGTAATGTACATACAGTATTGTTTGATTCAGGTAAACCTTACTAACACATATTAGCTCATTTATTTACCTCATGTATTCTTGCTTGGTCTGTGGTTGTTAAATTATTATTACCTTCTAACTACTGATTCAAAATCAAAGGCTTTATTTGCCCATTTATTTACAGTAGTAGGAATGTGCCAATCGGGAACTTTTAATTCACAAGAGTGATAAACAGTCTTTCCCTTCCTGTGCTGTAACTATGCTATTGATTTCTCAGTGCAGTATTAAGCATATCCCCTTTGGTAACAATCTCTGGCCCACAGCTCAATGTATCTTTTCCTCCATGCACACAGATTACTTCAAGATATATCATTCTCATGGCCGCACCTTCCTAGTATATGCACACCACGTATTGCATTTGAGGCCCCTGGTCAAATGACCCGCCTAACAGCTGTTTCATGAATCATCAAATTGATGTCGTTGATGGTCACCTGTAATGATTTTACATTAATGAGCAGAGAGATGGCTTCCGGTCAACACTAGTGAGAAGCACAGAAAAGAAAAAAAAACAAAAGCATGAAAATGAAAATGAACCTCATGCTGCATTTGCAGGTGTGTTTAGAAAATTAAATTTGTCTAACTTCCAGTGACAAATTGTCACTACTCATATGGGTAATAGTTTTGATATTGAGTGTTTAATAGATATTATCTGATGTTACAGTACCTATCTGACACCTGTTTGTGGATTATTTGTTACCGCTATATAAATCTCAGGACCTCTACACATGTTTAAAGACTGCTAACATTAGTTGACATATTAAGTGCTCTGAGTGTTGTTGCATTGAGGACACGTTTGTAAATTTCACTAACACACAGGCTGTCTCGCTTAATAGTTAGTAATTGGCTGAATTGTGGAAAAGCACCATACAAGCAACTTTGACGTTCAAAAAGAGCAATTAACTCAGATTAACTTCAATAGTTTGTTAATTTTACCAGTAGCTAATATTACTAGTTCAGTTAATGCCTTATTGCTATCTGCTGTCATTGGAAGGATAAAATGAAGTTTTAGATGGATGTTCATTTTTTAAATATCTAAAAATTCAGCTTAATTTTGACAGTGTATTTACTGCATTAAGTAAGTTTATTAAGCACATTGAGTAGTAGTATTAGAAGTTTTTATTTTATTATTAGTATTATACGAAGTTGTAGAAGTAGTTGTATTTTGTTTATTATTATCAGTAGTATTAGTAATATTAAAATTACTGTTTTTGTTGTTGTATCACATGTCACAAGTGATACTGTTGGCTATGTGAAGTAGCAAAGAGAAAAGCACATTGACACCCTGAACTATTATTATTATTACTACTACTTAGGCCTTCATTTATAAAGGAAATTAATCAATTGGTATATTTTTGCCATTAAATACTATTTAGGTCTGTGCATTCTTTTTTTTTTTTTCATTTTCATTTTTAACACATTCTGGGATGAAATTTATTACCAAAGAAGGGTCGGATGCATTTGAAGCATCAGCTGGCTATTTTTAGGACGCATACCCCTAGAGAACCCACAAGCAGCCTACCAGTCACAGACACAGCAGTGTCCTTCCTAGAGCTGTCTACCAGTGAGGCATTAAATATTATCATCACTGCAAGAGCACAACCTGTTGATCCTGTTCTGTGGCCATCAGAGTTTTCAGATGCTGATCATGTAGAATTTGTCTGCTAAGGGCCACGTAAAATTGCATAGCGTACTAAGGATGAACTCCTTTTTGTCAATAATTAGTCCAGGTTTCTAATGTTTGTGCATTTTGTGAGTTGACAGAAACTGTTATTTCACTACTTTATGTTTTATATGAGACTTCAATCCCTTTGGTATGATAGAGGCTAATTGAGAGACTGGGGATTGAGTTTAATGGGGTGGGCTTCTTGTTTTGGGCAGTGAAAAGAATGGGCCTTGTGAACAATATCATTGGATAAGCCAAACTAACATAGAAAACATCCAAAAAGATTACTGGCTTGGGTCTTGAGGATCCCATTGGATTTCTTTAAATGATATGAGAAGTAGAATATTAGCAGATTAATTTTTATACATCTACAAGCAATATAAAAAAGGTAGATATATAAAATATACTAATGCAGTAAGAAAATGTGTCACGGTAGGGTTTGTTCAACATACCAATTTCCATGCCTCCCTAAACATAATGTTGTTGGTGGATTTAAGTACTGGGAATGGGTGCTGACATAAGAAGAGTTGTTTTTGATAATTTATTTTATAATGGTGGCATAATGAAGATGTTTTTTTTCTGGTTTGTTGCAGTACAATTGTGTTTATGGTTTCAAGTTAAAATATTTTTATTGCTAACTTTAAAAAAAGTTTGTTTTTTAAAGAATAAAAATTACCTAATAGAAGTCTCCAGTGTAATACATATCTGTTATTGAAAACCATCCTTATTTTTCTTGATATTTTTGATATTAAAGTCCATATGGAAATTAACATGCCTTCTTACTGCAAAATAGTGAGTCTTTGTGGCTAAGGCATTCAGCGTTTATTATCAGTGTCTCACTGTATGGTCTTACACAAGGTCACATACTGTATTTGCAAATAATTTGTGCAAACTATTTTCTTGCTGGTTTTTTTTTGTTAGAAAAAGGTTGTTTGCTTAAACATAATACCAGGAAAGCATGGGAAACTTTTAAACTTGGGAGTTTTAAAACACCATCTGTGTGTTGCCTGCTGACAAACCCCACATGTAGAAGAATTAATACCTCTTTCAGTTTGACAACTCATAGTAATTGTTAGTGATCTTTAGAAATCTTTAAATGCAAAAGTTACTTGACCAAACATTCTGATACGCAAAATCCTTTAAACTGCAACAACTTTAAATTTTGTTTTAAATGCAAATGAGAAAACAGGCAAATTGATTTGCAAGGCTTTAGGATGAAGGAAAGTTAAAGGACACAGGATTCTTTTGATGTTCATCTGATTAACAAATTTCAGTAGTCTGTCCTGTTATATTCCCTTTTGACCATTACAGTTAATTTGCAATTCTCTGTTCATAGGGGACTACATGTGCTTTTTATCTTCAGTGTAGAATGCCTAATTAAAATGATTGTATTTCTGACTAAACATAAAATCGTTGAAACTAAAAAGCTGAATTGGGTGAGCAAAATCAGATAAAGCTTAGCAATTTTTTGAGAGTTTTTGCCGTATAGCAGTAATGCTATCATTCACTTGATTCAGTAGCTTATTTGATTTATTGTTTTGTAATAGTATTCATCACACCTAAAGACAATAAAAAGCATAATACGCAGATTGCTTTCACAGCAAAAATTCTTTCAACTTAAAAGGTACATTTAGCATTCTTAAAGTTGAACTTATGTTTTTGTCAGTGATCTTTCATTTGCCTCACACACTTGATTTTTTTTATATAAGACTGTATTTAGTAATTATATTTTTAAAAGGTGTTTTCCAAATGGTGTAATATTGCAAAAACATTTTGAAAGGAGGAAGAAAACATCTCCGTTAAAAAGACTTAAAAAAATAATCATCAGGGGTTCACAGCACAGAAAGAGCCAGAAAATAAAGCTAAAAACATGGTGATCAAAATAAAATACAGCAATACATTGCATTTTATTCACAATGGATGAAAATGTACCAGAACACATTTTGCAACTATTTTATAACTAAACTAGCATAAGTATTAAAATTGTTGAAATAATTTCAGGCCTTAAAAAAGGCAGAGGTACTTCTTTATGAAAGTATTTATTGTAATAAAATTCAAATAAGGTTATGGAAGCCAAATGCCCTATCAAGATAGAGCTTAGCTAAATAAAGCGGGTTTCAAATGATAATGGGTGATGCAGGTGTTATTTTCTGTGTGACAGTCTCTCTTAGCCCATTGTAAGTGAGAATTTCATTTTGCCATCTCTTAAAATAATAGTATTTGTAAAAATTACTTTTCACACATTTGACAGCTAAATCAATTCTTATGGGGAGACTACTAAAGCACACTGGTATTGCAAAGAATGTCTGTCTTTTACATATTTGAACAAAATGTGATAGTGTGCTTAAGCCATACATTTCTTAGATTTTGATTTATTTTGGAATCATGAGGCAGCGCCTTTAAAGTCAAAAAAAAAAAAAAATGATGGCAATTCTAGAGCTCTGGAACTAGTGAATTAAATGAAGACAATTTGTGATTATACCCAAAAACATGAATGATTCTTTGGAATTTTTTGTAGTAGCAGTAAATAGGATCCACTTGACTTGAAATATATCAGTCGTTCTGCCAAAGCTCTAGTTCAAATACAAAAGAACCCAAGTTAAAAATCTGGAAGCAAAAAAGAAAAAGGAGATCAAACCTTTTTCAAATTGACAAAATACAGGGTAATGATGGGTAAAGAAAGGGAACATCATTGAGTTCTGACATTTTTCTATTTTCCTCCTCTAAGACCCTGTAATGAAAACAAGCAAATTCAAAAAATAAATTAAAGAATGCTACATTCTTCTTATAATATGAAAAGCAAAATGGCATACAGTATTCAAGATATGGCCTGAAAAGTGCATTGTGTGTACACAGTATACCATATATGTACAGTAATCCCTCCTCCATCGCGGGGGTTGCGTTCCAGAGCCACCCGCGAAATAAGAAAATCCACGAAGTAGAAACCATATGTTTATATGGTTATTTTTATATTGTCATGCTTGGGTCACAGATTTGCGCAGAAACACAGGAGGTTGTAGAGAGACAGGAACGTTATTCAAACACTGCAAACAAACATTTGTCTCTTTTTCAAAAGTTTAAACTGTGCTCCATGACAAGACAGAGATGACAGTTCAGTCTCACAATTAAAAGAATGCAAACATATCTTCCTCTTCAAAGGAGTCAGGAGCAGAGACTGTCATAAAGGCAGAGGAAAATCAATAGGGCTGTTTGGCTTTTAAGTATGCGAAGCACCGCGGCACAAAGCTGTTGAAGGCGGCAGCTCACACCCCCTCCGTCAAGAGCACAGAAAGAGAGAGAGAGACAGAGAAAAACAAGCAAGCAAAAATCAATACGTGCCCTTCGAGCTTTTAAGTATGCGAAGCACCGTAAAGCATGTCGTTTCAGGAAGCAGCTGCACAAAAGATAGCAACGTGAAGATAATCTTTCAGCATTTTTAGACTAGCGTCCGTATCGTCTAGGTGTGCGAACAGCCCACCTTCTCAATCCCCCTACGTCAGGATCAGAGAAAGTCAGCGCAAGAGAAAGAGAAATGTAAGCTGGGTAGCTTCTCAGCCATCTGCCAATAGCGTCCCTTGTATGAAATCAACTGGGCAAACCAACTGAGGAAGCATGTACCAGAAATTAAAAGACCCATTGTCCGCAGAAACCCGCGAAGCAGCGAAAAATCCGCGATATATATTTAAATATGCTTACATATAAAATCCGCGATGGAGTGAAGCCGCGAAAGGCGAAGCGCGATATAGCGAGGGATTACTGTATTTGTATGTTTATGTTACCAGCCTCAAGCCTAGGGGAACCTGGACCAGGTAAAAGCCACTGTTCCTACATGGTGTAGCCACAGTGATATGGTGTCAAAAGCATAAAAGAAGCAGGCAGCAGTCAGGAATCTTATTCTCTTTTACCCAGCGCTATATAGTCAATATGACTATTGGTTAAATAATGGAATATACCAATTTCCTTTGGTTACATAATGGTATTGTTGCTTACTATCAAGATGTACATATGCTGATTGGAGACCAATGTCCCCAGAACTTGTTAATTTTCAAAAGAAGTAAATATACACATTTTCATTTGAGAGCCATGATTTAGCCAGCACTTTTAGTATTAGCCCTTGCACTGTATCTCAGTTAAACATGTGTCACAATCTCACATACAAGTTCAATCGGACACATGTTTAATTGAGACACTGCGCAAGTAAAATTCAGGGGTAATATTAAACGTGCCAGAGAGCTGGCTGTATCATGGCTCTCAAATGAAAACACCATTAACAGACATTTGGACATGAACCCAATATATGCAGGCTTAAAAAAAGAACACCTAAATAATAAGAAAGACTTTATGACAAACACCCTCTGAACACCACCTTATTGATCCACCCCCCCTTGCACTCCAACCCCCTCATTTTCTCTATATTGCCTTTGTTTCTAATCATTTTCCTCTAATGATGACACCTGGACGGATATCAAAAGCTTAGGAATAAAAAACTATTTTAAGGTGTGATTCATTTTCTCCCTTTGTGGATTACTAGCTACAAATTATGCAAACCGTATCACAGACCTTCGCTTCTCTCTCTCTCTCTCTCTCTCATATATATATATATATATATATACAGTGATCCCTCGCTATATCGCGCTTCGCCTTTCGCGGCTTCACTCCATCGCGGATTTTATATGTAAGCATATTTAAATATATATCGCAGATTTTTTGCTGGTTCGGGGATTTCTGTGGACAATGGGTCTTTTAATTTCTGGTACATGCTTCCTCAGTTGGTTTGCCCAGTTGATTTCATACAAGGGACGCTATTGGCAGATGGCTGAGAAGCTAGATTGCTTACTTTTCTCTCTCTCTTGCGCTGACTTTCTCTGATCCTGACGTATGGGGATTGAGCAGGGGGGCTGTTTGCACACCTAGACGATACAGACGCTCGTCTAAAAATGCTGAAAGATTATCTTCACGTTGCTATCTTTTGTGCAGCTGCTTAAAAGCTCGAAGGGCACGTATTGATTTTTGACTGAAAAACAAACTCTGTCTCTCTCTCTCTCTCTCTCTCTCTCTCTCTCTCTCTCTCTCTCTCTCTCTCTCTCTCTCCCTGCTCCTGACGGAGGGGGTGTGAGCTGCCGCCTTCAACAGCTTTGTGCCGCGGTGCTTCGCATACTTAAAAGCCAAACAGCCTTATTGATTTGTTTGCTAGAGATTGTTTTCTCTATCTATGTGACATTCTGTGCTCCTGACACGCACTCCTTTGAAGAGGAAGATATGTTTGCATTCTTTTAATTGTGAGACGGAACTGTCATCTCTGTCTTGTCATGGAGCACAGTTTAAACTTTTGAAAAAGAGACAAATGTTTGTTTGCAGTGTTTGAATAACGTTCCTGTCTCTCTACAACCTCCTGTGTTTCTGCACAAATCTGTGACCCAAGCATGACAATATAAAAATAACCATATAAACATATGGTTTCTACTTCGTGGATTTTCTTATTTCGCGGGTGGCTCTGGAACGCAACCCCGCGATGGAGGAGGGATTACTGTATATATATATATATATATATATATATATATATATATATATATATATATATATTGTCACAGATGGCCGGGGTTCTTGTCTGGCCGGGACACCTCTTCATTCTATGGACTGGGAGAGCAAGCCTGATCAGGACAGTACCTCCCCAGAATGCTAGATGGCAGCCCCCCTGGGGTGCATTGGGGTCACAGGCATGGGATTTTGGAACTCAAGCCTGTTGGGGTCCGTGGCCACCACCAGGGGGTGCTGAAGTGGTTCCTGAGCCCATGTGGGTGGTTCTTCCGCCACACCTGAAGGTGGGACATCAGACACCTGGAGTAATTTCAGGTGGGCTATAAAAGGAGCCAGCAGCCACCACTCTGGGAGCCAGAGTAGGGAGGAGAGGGACCAAGCTTGCCAGAGAGGAGTGGAGTAGAAAAAGTGATAAGTATTGTTGTGTTTGTGCCATGTTTGTGGGAATGGGGAAGCAAAGAAAAAGTAATAAAAACATTTATTTGTTTTGTAAGTGTGCCTCCTGTGCCTGTCTGTGTCAGGTCAGGCGTTGGTATAGCACCTCTGTCACTATATATTTAGTGTATTTGTCTGATGGGTTAAGGTAATAAAGGATATATTAATGTATTCTTTTGTGTTGGACCTTTTGTCATTGCTGGCTTAAATTCCAGTGTCTTATCCATCATCTACAGAACAGTACCTCTCTATTAATTTCTCTGCTTTTATTAATTGAGAATTTGTTATTTTGGTGTATGAATAGATTCCATAATTGTGATAATTTCTTGATAGGTTGGAGCCACTGTTGTGGTGTGAAATTTTGTATATAAGTTGATAAATATTTTGTATGTCTTTATTTGTAACTTAGACATTAGTGTTATATCATTGAGAAGAACAGCAATGGTTTGATGTTTAAGAACCCCCCCCCCCCCCTTTAGGACTGAGTCTTTATAATTTTATTAAAGGGTCTGGGGAAGTGCCTAAAACCAGGTTGGCAAATGATTCTCTGCAGGACTGTCTCAATCAACCCCCACAGGAAAGCCAAATTACCTGGCAAGCATCACCTCAACAAATGGTTTTGGGGGCTAGGTTCGAAAGGTATTGTGTGCCCCCATTGGTCTGAAGTAAGGCTGTTTGGGATTGGTTGGAACCAGCGGCCATTCTGTAGTACGATGCCCTGTTGGTGTAAGGATTTGGACAAATAATATATAAATTTGGTTGCTTTAACCCTCCCTCTCTCTCACTCACACCATGATGATGATGGAGCATCTCACACACCATGGACTGAAAAGAAGACTACACTGAGAAGCACAACTCGGCAGCCATATTGAGACAGGCATGTGGCCTGTTCTGAAGAAAGCTGGCTAAAAATGATGACTTAACTAGAGACATCAGCATTTATCAGGTTGTAGGGTTGCCAATATTCAAGTGTACTTTGCTTATTATTACTATTTTATGAATATTATCAATAATGCATTATTTAAGCTGTAACTTAACTCCTGCTTGTTTTTTACTCTGTGTAATTCCCTGATGTTATAAATGTGGAAGGGAAGGTGGGGAAAAGTTCTAAAGTTCAGTACCTTATAAACAGTGGAAAGTCTATGGGATTTGAGGCATTCTGACAAAGGCTACACAATAAATAATACAAAAGGGAAAGAAGAGTAATACAGAACTCTACCAAGACAAAACAATAAATGTGTAATCATGATATTTCTCTCTATTTATCCTTGACCTGTTTTCTTCAAGGATAACCATGCTCATCAGGTTCGTTACCAGGTTGGTGTACTGTCACACATTAAGATTAATTCACACGCATAGATATACACATACACACAGACCATAACCACAATAGTGCCCTATGAATGACGCAGTCATAAACATGCAGTCAGAATTTCATGATGTTCTACTCGGGTATTTTGTAGCATTGCATTTATTACTTTCCTGCCCTCATTTACAACCAACCCCTCCTGATGACATTTTTGAAATTCCATTTAACCTGAATTTTTAAGTTGCTTCAATTTAATCATACATGCAAAATTTCATTAACATTGACTCATTTTGATATAATGCAATTTTTGGGATGTTCACCCTCATTACAACTCCCCTCCTTGATGATTTTTTTCAAAAGGCAAATAGCTTAAATTTTAAGTTGGACCAATGGCAACCTACATTCAAAATGTCTTGAAATTTGTTTAGCCATTTTCGTGTGAATGGTGACAAAAAAACACAAAAGTAGTCTTAAAGGTTGACTTGAGGTCCTTAGTGAGCAAAATGGGTAAATAACATCAAACAAAGACAAGAAATGGAAAGAGAGATAGAGATTATTAAGATTTAGTATATATATTATGAACGAATGGGAAAACACACTTTCAGACAGGTGGCACTTTGAGAGTTAGGGATCAACTGCAGGCCTGGGGCCTCATGTATAAACGGTGCATATGCACAGAAATGTTGCGTACGAATGTTTCCACGCTCAAATCGCGATGTATAAAACCTAAACTTGGCGTAAAGCCACGCACATTTCCACGGTAACTCATGCCCTCGCGTACGCAATTTCTCCTCTCGGTTTTGCAGACTGGCGGCACCCAGCGTCAAAGCAGTGCTACTGTTCCTGTGTGGTCTTTCTTAGATCCACATTCCTGACGCGGCTTTATAAATACACTGAAACTAACTGCATATTGTTTATTAGTGTAATGCATCTGATTGTAATTAACCTGTAGCAATATAATGGTCCAGGGAATAGCCATAGTATTCAAAATACCATAACTGCTTTAGCGTTGTTACTCTCACTGTATCTTCTTCTTCTTTCAGCTGCTCCCGTTAAGGGCTGCCACAGCGGATCATCTTTTTCCATATTACTCTCACTGCACCACTAGGATTATTTATATCACTGTATCTGAGTGGGGAATCACACCAGTAGCTGATCGGAAAGAGAATTATCGGTATACAGCATGAAGCAGACGCTGACTCAGCCATGGCAAAACGCTTTAGAGACTTCCCTGTACGGACTTCGCAGTTTAGAAAAAGTTTCATCCCAAGAACTCTAAACGCACTCAATCAGTCCATCAAGTGCTCCTTGTAGAACTGTTTACTTATAAATACAATCACCTCACTGTAAACTTGCACTACAGTTATAATATTGCACAACCTGCGCCACTTTATAAAGCACGTATTTACATATGATGACTATATCATTTTTAAGATGAAATGCAGCAAAATATGTTGATTATATTATACAGATAAAACTGTAACCCACTCTGCGGTGGGTTGGCACCCTGCCCGGGATTGGTTCCTGCCTTGTGCCCTGTGTTGGCTGGGATTGGCTCCAGCAGACCCCCGTGACCCTGTGTTCGGATTCAGCGGGTTGGAAAATGGATGGATGGAACTTTAACTTAATTTAAATAATCTGTATTGTTAATAATTAAACATGTGAGGACACGGTGCCGCAGCGCTAGCTAGTTCAGGGATTGTTCCTGCATTGCGTTGTATTCTTGCGCTGACGCGACACTGGAAAGATAGACGGATATAATAATTAAACATGTACTACGAAGATATTTCAATGTTCTTTAAAAGTTCTGAAAAATCTGCGTTCTAAGCTTACAGATGGCTTCACGTCTATTACAGAGCTGATTGTGTGGCGATTGGGTATTTGGAGAGAGAAAAGTAAGGACAAGAATTGGAGGTTAGTGCATTTGAAAGAGACAGTACTGCTGTGATAAATTATTTCATTGAAATTCGCGCATGGCGCCGCAAGCCTCTTGCGTGAGATATGAACAATCAGTGCGCCACCGTGTTCCCATGTTTAATAACATGCTTTCATTCCTATCATCATGAAAATGATATCACGTATACATCTCAGTATTTTAATTATTCAGAGAGCTGTAATATCACGAATGTAATGGATTCTGTGTCCTGTCGGAGAAAGAGAAAGAACGGAAGCACGTAGTGATTCACACACATAGAGCACATAGAAGATCAAATACAGAACAAAGCATTTAACGTGCTACTTGAGAAACTAGTAAAATAAACGATTTTAAGATGAAGTTTATGATGTTCTACTTTAATGGCAAAATAAACTGTGATTAAAGTGGAAATTTCGAGATTAAAGTTCACATTTCGTGCTTTTTTCCCACTGTGTGCCTATTTGTTTTGTCTGTACCCTAATAAGCTTTCATATGACACTCAGACGGTGGGCTACGACTCGCCTTTTCACGGCGACTTTGATATGTGATTTCTTTTTTATTTCGGGCACTGTGCGACTTTGTGAACTTGGATCTTTCGAGTTTCTCCGACACTCTGTCACTCAATCAACTTCCTTTTGTTGATTATACCACTGTTTAAACCAACAAATAGTACGTTTTTCCTTTGCCTCCACTTGGTATTCGCTGAAATTCTTATATTTTCCCCTGTGCTTTTCCCATTGTCTTTTCACAGAAGGCTATTTATATTGATTTGCATATTCAAAGAGGCGTAATTCTGGGAGGAGTTGGGGCGGGACAGAAGGCGCGTGCACGTGCGTTACTTTTCACGCTGATCGGGATTTATGTAGTGGAAGAACGTGAAAGTTTGCGTGCGCACAGATTCCTGCATCTGGATTTTTCTGTGCGTACGCACAATCCCGCTTTTGTGCTTACGCCATGTTATAGTGTGAGTTCTACGCACGGCGTTATACATGAGGCCCCTGGTGCGCTAAGTTGCCTGTACCTATACCTCACACTATCAGAAACCTTTGATGGTCAGCAACTTACTTTATAATTAGTTCACTACCTGGCTGAGGGCATGGAGCATGTTATGAGATATATGTGAATTCTTTACATTTCCAGGAAGAGACATCAGGAGGCAAATGAGTGAAGAAGTTTATTGCATTTGTAGTTTGCCATTAAAATATTGCAGTATTGTTCTTTTGTGTTCCAGAGCAATGTGTGTTTAATAGAAATAGATCAAAGTAACAACGCCCCTGATGGAACTTGCTTGGTAATTTTTCACTACATCTTAGCTTAGACTTTCTGCGTCCAAGTCATTCACAGTGACCAAACTTGGCACTTTTGTATTTATATAACTATATTACAACTTTGATAATATTAACATCAGTTATACAGGAGAATATGATCTGTCTGCTGTTTTCCTTCTCTCAAAAAAAATTGCCTTAAATAAAAGTAGAGGAAACAAATTTAATCAGATCAAAATTTACATTTAATTATTTATTAAAATTATTAAAGCTTTTTATAAAGTTCCACTGTAAAATTTTATAATGTAACTTTGTGGAGTATTCATTTTTCATTACTATAAAGTCAAAAATAATCCTTTTTTACTTAAAAAATAAATAGGTTTAAAATGTGTATTGAGGCATCAAGACCTATTTTAAGAAAATGTAAAGTACAGTAAATAAAAGATGTTCTAGGAGATAAAGCAGCTTAGCTTCTATAGGTGAACAAATTTCACTGTATCCAGTATTGTCTTGCTACTCTTAGATATTTATCCAAGATTATTATATGAAATCATATCAAGAAAAATAGCTTTTGGCTTTCCTTTTTCATGTATTCAAGTGCAACATTTCTTAAAATAGCATAAATTAGGAGCACATATGGGAAATAAAAAAAGTCAAATATTTACATACTTTATATAATACCGTATGTGATTTAAGAAACAGAGCTGCCATTCATTTTATGTGATAGTTTAAAACTTTGATTTGACTGAAGTCTTACTATAAACTAAGACAAATATTTGCATACAACATTGTGTCATGGCCAAAAGTTTTGAAAATAACACAAGTATTGGTTTTCATAAAGTTTGTTGCTTCAGTGTTTTTAGATCTTTTTGTCAGATATTTCTATGGTATACTGAATATAATTACAAGCATTTCATAAGTTTCAAAGGCTTTTATTGACAATTACAGTTTAAAGTTTATGCAAAGAGTCAATATTCGCAGTGCTGGCCCTTCTTTTTGAAGACCTCTGCAATTCGCCCTGGCATGCTGTCAAACAACTTCTGGGCCAAATCCTGACTGATGGCAGCCCATCCTTACATAATCAATGCTTGGAGTTTGTCCGAATTTGTGGGTTTTTGTTTGTCCACCCAACGCTTGAGGATTGACCACAAGTTCTCAATGGGATTAAGGTTTGGGGAGTTTCCTGGCCATGGACCCAAAATTTCGATGTTTAGTTCCACGATGGTCCATCATGCTGGAAAAGGCATTGTTCATCACCAAACTGTTCTTGGATGGTTGGGAGAAGTTGCTCTCAGAGAATGTTTTGGTACCTTTCTTTATTCATGGGTATATTCTTAGACAAAATTGTGAGTGAGCCCACTTCCTTGGCTGAGAAGCAACCCCACACATGAATGGTCTCAGGTGGTAGTGCTCACCTTTTCTTCTTTTTTCCAGATGCCCCAAACAATCAGAAAGGGGATTCATCAGAGAAAATGAATTTACCCCTGTCCTCAACAGTCCAATCCCTGTACCTTTTGCAGAATATCAGTCTGTCCCTGATGTTTTTCTTGGAGAGAAGTGGCTTCTTTGCTGCCATTCTTGACACCAGGCCATCCTCCAAAAGTCTTCGCCTTACTTTGCGTGCAGATGCACTCACACCTGCCTGCTGCCATTCCTGAGCAAGCTCTGCACTGGTGGTGCTCCGATCCCATAGCTGAATCAACTTTAGGAGATGGTCCTGGCACTTGCTGGACTTTCCTGGATGCCCTGAAACCTTCTTGACAACAGTTGAACCTCTCTATTCTAACTCAATCAGCATGATAGAGTGATCTCCAGCCTTGTCCTTGTCAACACTCTCGCCTGTGTTAACGAGAGGATCACTGAAATGATGTCAGCAGGTCCTTTTGTGGCAGGGCTGAAATGCAGTGGAAGGGATTTTTGGGATTAAGTTCATTTTCATGGCAAAGAGGGACTTTGCAATTAATTGTAATTCATCTGATCACTCTTCATAACATTCTGGAGTATATGCAAATTGCCATCATAAAAACTGAGGCAGCAAACATTGTGAAAGTTCATATTTGTGACATTCTCAAAACTTTTGGCCATGTTTGTACAGTGGAATAGATATTCTGTGAATTTCCTAAAATTTCATTACAGTTTATTGTGCTGAATTCACATTGTCCAAAGAAACAGGTAAAGAATATTTTCACCAAATACCAGTTGCTCTTCCAGTGTAAATGACCGTCAAGCCAATAAATAAATCTGTATTGTGCTAGATGCTGTGTTAAGTTACAAAGTGACAAAGGTGACGGAAAGGGGCTGGGGTTGGAATTTAACATAAAGCAAAAACTGTAAATATAGATACTGTGCTTTAAACATGAAATGTTAGAAAACAGTTCCAGCTCTGACCTCAAAATCAAAGGAGGAAAATTATAAACTTGCAACGATGTTTTTGATTAATGAAGTATTCTCATGCATATAAATGTAGCCAACTATTTATTTCCTGTGCTCACCTACTCCAGTTTAGGCTTGAGAAATTTAAATTTAATTATTTACTATTCAGGTATCATTCAGTTTTTTTTAACAATCGTGAATAACATTATTAAACCATATAACACTCTACTTTAGGAGATGGTCCTGGCACTTGCTGGACTTTCCTGGATGCCCTGAAACCTTCTTGACAACAGTTGAACCTCTCTATTCTAACTCAATCAGCATGATAGAGTGATCTCCAGCCTTGTCCTTGTCAACACTCTCACCTGTGTTAACGAGAGGATCACTGAAATGATGTCAGCAGGTCCTTTTGTGGCAGGGCTGAAATGCAGTGGAAGGGATTTTTGGGATTAAGTTCATTTTCATGGCAAAGAGGGACTTTGCAATTAATTGTAATTCATCTGATCACTCTTCATAACATTCTGGAGTATATGCAAATTGCCATCATAAAAACTGAGGCAGCAAACATTGTGAAAGTTCATATTTGTGACATTCTCAAAACTTTTGGCCATGTTTGTACAGTGGAATAGATATTCTGTGAATTTCCTAAAATTTCATTACAGTTTATTGTGCTGAATTCACATTGTCCAAAGAAACAGGTAAAGAATATTTTCACCAAATACCAGTTGCTCTTCCGGTGTAAATGACCGTCAAGCCAATAAATAAATCTGTATTGTGCTAGATGCTGTGTTAAGTTACAAAGTGACAAAGGTGACAGAAAGGGGCTGGGGTTGGAATTTAACATAAAGCAAAAACTGTAAATATAAATACTGTGCTTTAAACATGAAATGTTAGAAAACAGTTCCAGCTCTGACCTCAAAATCAAAGGAGGAAAATTATAAACTTGCAACGATGTTTTTGATTAATGAAGTATTCTCATGCATATAAATGTAGCAAAACTATTTATTTCCTGTGCTCACCTACTCCAGTTTAGGCTTGAGAAATTTAAATTTAATTATTTACTATTCAGGTACCATTCAGTTTTTTTTAACAATCGTGAATAACATTATTAAACCATATAACACTCTAATGAATATTATTTTAAATATTATACTATGCTACTTTTTATGTGAACAATAAGCAAAAATATTATACTGTGCTACTTTTTATATGAATAATAAGTATTACTTATCCAGCCATATATTAAGATGATAAAAATCATTAAAGTATTAGTTCTTTTACCTCTGTGTTTTCCTCACACTAACCTGCATAGATCCTTAAGCAGGTGGTATTATATACACTCTCAGCTCTTTGTAATAAAAATTATATGGAGTTTAAATATGGATACAGTAAGAGGAATATGATTCTGCTGACAGTGTTTCAAACCTTGTAGTGATGTACATGTGCTATTAGTCTTTTGTTAGTTTGTTCTCTCCTTAAATGTAAACCTGGACAAATGGGTTGATGTGGGTTTGCCTCTTATTGGGAATTTGCACATCAATCAAAACAGCAACAACAACAACATTTATTTATATAGCATGTTTTCACACAAACAATGTAGCTCAAAGTGCTTTACAAAATGAAATAAAAGGAAGTTAATATAAAACAAACACAAAAGATTAGGCACTAATATTACATTATATACAGTATGTGACAAAGAAAAGGTAAGGTCAAGTGGCCAGGAGGCAGGAGCAGACTGGGTCTCAAAACCGGCCTGGGCATACTTCCAAGAGTGAGGTGACGAGGTTGACCCACTCGGCCCATTATTCATTGTAATTTTCTTAAAATTTGTGATGAGTATGTGGCTCATTACTTGCTATGAGCCTATGATATGAACTCTATCTAAACTGTTGCCAAACTTATTCTGTACACTGTTGTTTAGACACATCTTAAAATTTGACGACATGCTTAGAAATAAAATTTAATGAAAAATAAAAATATAGTAACACGGCTTACACTTTATTAGAGTACATGTCAAATGTCAATGTCATGTCCAAGTGCCAGTACCCTAGTAGGCTAGTAGCTGGTCATTTACAATGGAAAAAATTATAATCAAGGTTGTAATGAAAACCTCTCATGATTGAAATGTTCTGTCCTAATGTGAAAAATTTCCATCATGTGCTTTATAACTTTATTTCATCATACTAATAATCGCAGCTGAAAGCCACTAATTATTGCTCATGCCGACGACCAGAGAACAATAAAATGCATAATACATAATCTAAACCAATTATTAGTACCGAAGAATTTAAATACTAGATATGAGATAAAGTAAACTGCAATAATGTATATGCTAACCGAAATGTAGCGGTATTGAAACAAAAATCGGCAAAAGGCAATTTTGACCAAATTTTTTGCTGCAACGTTGTGTACTGACAACTAAAACAACTTGATGATGTAATACAGTATACTATATAGGAGTATATAAATCACAGTACAGGACAGATAATGTTTAATTTTAATGTCAAACTGTAACCAGTACATAAAATTTATTTCATGAAACAGCCGGCCCATGACCAGACCAGAGTCCGCAGCCCACCGGGCATTGCCCAAATGCCCTAATGACCAGTTCGCCCCTGCCAGGAGGACAGAAAAAACAAAAAATAAATTAAAAACTCCAGTTAGGGTGGAGAAGAAAACAAAGAGGAGATTTAACAAGGAAAGGTATGAGGAGAGAGAGAGACATCTGAAGGAGAAGCATGGAGCAACAACACACAAGCACAGGAAATTCAAAACTGAAGCCTACCTACTGCAAACTGAAATTTTGTCCAGATTCACAAGCTAGATATGTCTTAGAAGAGGAACCCTTTTGTTTGTATTTTCTCTGGAGCACCCAACTGTTTTTCCTGGTAGGACTGCACATTTGTATTTTCTGTAGCTGCTTGCTGGTGATTTCTTTCTGCTTCCATCAGCCTCTTACAAAATAATAAGGACTGTAAAAATTGACTGCTATTTTTATGCAAATCTGGTTAATACTGATGATTGCATCAAGCACCCTAATTTTTTTAATTACATGCTTTCTTCTGGTAATATATCAGCTGTTTGGGGGGTTTGTGTTGTAAAGTATTTGTTTTAGTAAAGTTGTTAATATACTTTTATTAAACGACTATGTGGGATTTGTGGTGAGTGGGTTAAACACGGATGAGTGTTGACCACTGAACCCTGCACAGATTTTTATCAAGTATTGCTGCTAATGCGATAGCAGTATTCTGATTGTGTGAATGCACTAGGTTTAGTCAGACACCTGAGGTATTGATACACCCTTTTTGAGTTCATTAGAACCACACAAACCATTAACACTACACAATCAGGCACAAGGAAAGAATAATAATGGAATGAAATCCTTCACAAAATGTATTCATTCACACCGGATTAACTTAGAGGAACTATTCAGCCTAACATTTATGCCCTTTAGAGGTGTCGAGAAACCAATGTAACAAAAAAAAACCTCATGCATACATGGAGGGAAAATGGAAACTCCACACAGACAGAAACTTGGCCAAGGTTTGAGACTAGATCCCTGGAGCTGTAAGACAGGAGGACTAATAACTATGTCATCATGCCTCTCAGTGGATATAAATACTTTATCTGTTTTATTATTATAAATATGTGCTGTAAGTTTATCATAGCCCACTTAGCAAATTCTAATGCTGTAACTCCATTACTTATCCCAGTTGTCATTTCTGCACTTATTCTTCTGCTCAACATGGACTTTTAATTAAGTGTTATTGAACAGCCAGGTCAAGTTGTTTCTTTCTTCACTTTCAGCAAGTCTTTGGGTGTTTGTGTAGGAGAGATTATATGCTCTGGTCTATAAGCAATTCAAAAAGCATTTAAGTGTGAGATATCCAGAACAAATAAGATAAAAAAGGGTATATATAGTTAAGTTTCCAGTAAAGGTGGGTTGCCTTTAGAACACCTGAGATTTGCAACCAACTCCAAGAACTCCTTTCTTGTTCAATTGTCTTTCCCAGTTCACTCTCCGTAACTAAACAGACATTTATATTGTGTTTATTTCTTTCATGTGAGCACTGGTGTTGGTTTTGTTATTTATAAATTCGGACTATGGAGAAAGCTACATGACCCCAAGAGAGTTTTTATTCTTTTTATTAGGGCTGCTGTTCAATTAAAAAATGCAATCATAAATAGCCACACAATTAAAATTTTGAATTGAAATTAACTGCATAGTAATTGACATTTTTAATGACAAATAACTCAGTGGTTATTTTCTAATACAAAAAAGATTTAATAATCGCTTACCTTTCTACACACAATACATTTTTCCTATTAGTTTGTTGAACAGTTTTGTGTAACAGAAATGATTGAATAAACAGTAAAAACACAAATCAGTCATTTTTATTTTGAACTGTATCACATGAAGATTTATTTTCTATTTGTTCAGCCAGTTGCTTAAGCACCCCAGTTTATTTACACTGGTCAATCAAAGGATGCTCTTTATTTATTAACAACATATTCAGATACAGAAAACAAGTGTCCACAATGGACTAGAGTTGGAAAATATTACTTTTAAAATTAACTTAGTCACATTACTCATTACTTACAAAAAAAAAAAAAGAAACTAAATACATTACATAGTTTCTTATTATAAAATGTAATTCATTACAAACAGTGTATTACTTTTACATTACTTTTCCTTCTAGGTGAGATATGAAGCCCATACGTGTAATCAAAATAAATCTATTTCATTGAACAAAGGGGAAAAAAGAATATTGCAACATTCATTTCTACTCCATTCCAGATCAATGTGATAACATAAAGCAGGATTTAATGTTATCTATTTTATTATGCAGCTTTTAGAGCCTCTTGTTTGGGGCCTTCGTTACTCCTTAGAATGTCAGTTTTAGAATTAGGTACAGTAGAAAATAAACTAGAATAAAGTTTATTTTAAATTTAGCACTTTTCAGTTTAAAATTATGTTTAGTCCTTCATGTGGTGGGAAGTAAATAACATCCATCCATCCATCCATTATCCAACCCGCTATTTCCTAACTACAGGGTCACGGGGTTCTGCTGGAGCCAATCCCAGCAAACATAGGGCGCAGGGCAGGAAACAAACCCCGGGCAGGGTGCCAGCCCACCGCAGGGCACGCACACACACACCAAGCACACACTAGGGACAATTTAGGATTTGCCAATGCACCTAACCTGCCTATCTTTGGACTGTGGGAGGAAAGCGGAGTACCCGGAGGAAACCCACACAGACAAGGGGAGAACATGCAAACTCCACGCAGTGAGGACCCGGGAAGCAAACCCGGGTCTCCTAACTGCGAGGCGGCAGTGCTACCCACTGCGCCACCATGCGGCCAAGTAAATAACATCCTTCTCCTTTTTCGTTCCTCAAAGTTAGCCCCCAAACATTTATGGTATGAACGTTAGCTGCTGCACCACCAGATCACACTGTTTCAACATATCTATAGCAAAAAAAAAATACTGTATTAAAATTAAACTGACACATTTTAGTATGGGTTACTCTTACTGGATCTTTTCTGATTATCTGTGCGATTGAGCCCTGCAGAAGAGCAGAATACCATCCACCCTCTTTGCTTCTTGCCTTTCATCCAGTGCGCATGCAGTGATCATTGCCTCCCTGCGACCTTAAACTGGGTCGATTAAATTTACCCCTCAACATCTGCAAGATTAACTGCATACCTATAACTGTTGTGCAATTTGTGCCCCAGCAGGTAACATCCTTGGAGAAAAAAGAAAATATATAATTATATATATACTGACTTTAGAGTCAGTGAAGACAGTTTGTGCATTTCCATTTTTTTTCGGGGTGGTTGTTCTGGTGTGTGTGGATCATTATGAAGATGAATATCAAAAAGCAACAAAGAAAACGATCAAATGAAGCTAACCTCTGTGAATCCTTACTACTATTAATAGACATGGATTCATTTGGCCCTGCTTCATTAACAACATGTGAAGTGCGATGAGATTAACTGGATTAAATTAATGCATTTAGATGTTGTATTAAAAAAATGAACCAGAAATTTTTGATGCATTAATACATGCGCGCGTTAACAATGATAAATCAGCAGTACTTCTTCCTTTTTGTTATTGGAAAAAGTCAATAATAACTTGCCATTTTTTACATTTATAGTTTGTGAATTACACATGATTACATTGTACAATAAAATCCCCATTATCTGAGGTTATCTGGACCGAAACTACCTCAGAAAGATGAAAACACAGATAAAGTAAATAACTTCTGTAGTGGCGACACTGTGCAGAGAAGTCAGGGGCTGACATAGAGATCAACTGATGTCACCAGGGAAGCAAACCTCTCACCATGTTTAGAGACATACTCTGTATGTCTGACGTATGGAAGTTTCCATTTAGCTCAAGCTGTAAAGCGCTCGGTTCTGAGCCAGAGAATGCGGTTTTGCAGCTCACCATTGGTATTTCACCACAGTGCAAATGTTTGAACTGAGACGCTTCATGGTGTAAATTCACAGCAATTCAATTGGCGATACGGATGAGATTTGCACTGTGGACAGGTGGAGTATAGTGGCAATGATGTACAGAGAAGGAGAGAGCTGACACAGGCAGAGATCAGCTGACGTCGCCAGGGAAGTGCACCGCTCACAGTGGTCAGAGTTGAGGTAAGGGATAAAAGCCTTGTATCTAGCTCTGGCACACTGTCCCTATATATAGAAACTAAGTTTAATGAATTTTTAGGTCACCCTGGAAAAACAAACTACGTACTTTCATGTTTCATTCTGACCATCTTTGAAATATGTCTCTAATGTATCCATCCAATATTTTTCCTTCCCAACTTGTTTTAATCCATGATCTGTCATGTTCTAATCAAAATATGACAGGAATTTTTTTTTTTTGATCAAAATGTTTATACAAAGCAGTCTCATTTCTCTGATTCTCAATAAATCTGCAAGTGCTGTGCAAAACGTGATCTCAAAGAATTCTTTGTGTCACCAATACAGTATATATGAGACCACAGGGCTTACATTGAATGCCATAGATACAATTAATAGATGTTAACTGAAAAGACTGAAAAGTTGGCAATTCCTTAGATGTTTTTCAAGAATTTTTTTATGTATAAAGGTTACTGCCCAAGCACACTTATATTTCTTTTTGATGGTACATGAAGCATGCATATATCCTTCAGAGTTTTATTTTTAGGATATCCTAAAATCAGTCTAAAGGATTGTAAAGGAAAAAACTGTCCTGCACAAGCACAAAATGAGATCATAGCTTCTGAGCCGTCCGCTGAGCTTGTGCTGAGTAAGTAAACACCATAGGTAAGATGTTTTTAACCTGGGAATGACTATGTAGACCTGTATCAGAATACAAAACTGGAATCAATTGAGTTCCTTCCCCCTCCATCCCCCTATCCCTTTACTCACTATCCTGTGTCTGTTGTCTAATCCCATTAGCTTCATATTCAACAGCCCAATCCCTAGTGCAAAATACAGAAGGTTCCAAATATGACAGCCCATCCTTTTCAACAAAATCAAATAAGGAATCAACCTTATTTGGGTTAACCTTAAGTACCTAAATTAAGATTAGGGTTTTTAGGTTTAGGCATAAGGTTCAAAATTTTAGGGTTAGGGCAGAGGTAGGCAACGTCGGTCCTGGTGAGCCGCAGTGGCTACAGGTTTTCATTCCAACCCAATTGCTTAATTAGAAACGAATCATTGCCAATCTCAGACCTTATTTAATTTTATGGCTTGTTAGTCTGTGCAATGTAAGGCTCTTATATCAAAGATTTTTTTTCCTTTCCAAGGATATCATCCAAATGATATGAAGCCTAAAACAGATCATTTTCAGTCTGTCACATTTTTCTATTAAGTGTTTTATTAAATCAAACAGTGCATGATGAACACACACAGATGTAATTGGAAAAAAGCTAGCTGGAGAACTGCTGGCTGCTTTGTCTTTTATATCTTATTGCTAATAAGGAGCAATTAAAACACTGAATGCAGCAGTTTAAGATTGAAATAAGCAATTAAGGTTGGAGAACCTTAACAAGCGAGACCACTAAAATGAAGCATCAAAATGTCACTTAAGCAATATGTGCTTCATCAGCAATAATTGAGTTCTCGTTAAGGAACTGGGTTGGAACAAAAACCTGCACATACTGCGGCTCACCAGGACCGACGTTGCCTACCTCTGGGTTAGGGTTAGCCTCAGGCATACGATCATACAGATTAAGATTAGGGCCCAAAAAAATAATCTTTAACATTAGGCACAAAATCTAAGATTTTAAGATCAGGATAGGTGTTGGGGGAGTCCATCGGTTTCAAGAATAATCTATCTCTGGGGTTAATGCTAAACATTTCAGATTATTATTTCCCCAAGAGTTTTTAAATTCAGGAAAAAGGGAAGGTAGACCATATTTTAAACATAAAGCATAAAAATCATAAGCTTTTTCAATTTACTTCATATTAGATCTCAGCATTTGAATGTCCCAGACTGGCAAAGAAGACCCATAGGGACTGAAAGTAGAGAGTTCAGAAATTTTGTATAAGCCCTCATCTTGAAAATTAACCATCCCAGATATTGGTATACTTAAATATGTCTGAGAAAGTGAAAAGCAGGAGAGAAAAGACATAACCAGTCCCCTTATTCTAAATTGTTGCTATTCTGAATACCAAAATGGATCTCCGTCATACAAAAAAGATTCTGTGGACTCATGAGTTGAAAGAAAACAAAGATCTGTATGATAAAAATCTATCTGTGGCAACTGAGGGACACCTGTAAACTTATTGATAGAACCCTGTTGTCTGTCCAAATATCTTTTGTAGGTCTGATTGACTTCCTGATGTATTTCTATTAGAAACTTTCTGGAGTAACCCCTCTTCCTTAAGGCTTGAAAAAGATTATGTACAGCCTGATTCATGTCTTGTGGAAAAGAATCGATCCTATAAAACCTGATAATTTGTGATTTTATAATGCCCCATAACGTATGTTTAGGATGAAAGCTGAAACCATTAAGAAGAGCGTGAGTATCTGTTGGCTTAAAGTAAATTTTAGAATAACAGGTTTCTTCAAAAGAAGAAGGCTGAAAATGAATTTCTGTATCTAGAAAAGACAAAGAATGATAACTTGTTTGACATTGTAATTTAATGGCTGAATGATGTGAATTTAATGTGTCCACAAATGTTTGAAATTCTTCCCTCGTATGTATCCAGATACCAAAGATGTCATCCAGGTATCGCAAATAAATTCTTGGGAGATGACTACATTTAGCAAATGCCGTCTGTTCCCATTCTGACAGATATATATATATTGTGACGAACGGTTGGGTCCCATGCCCGGCCGGGACGCCCCTGCTGCTTATGTTCCGGGGGAGCAACCATGGGCAGACCAATACCTCCCCCGGGACGCTTGGTCGCAGCCTCCCTGGCCGACGGTGATTCCTCAACCTCCCGCAGGGCTCCATGGGAGATGGAGTCCTCCACAGCCTGGTTGGGTCCCGGGGTGGCCGCTAGGGGGGGGGGCCGTCTGGTTTCAACAGCCTGGCTGGACGAATCTTCAGCCCCACCCGGAAGTGCAATTCGGACCAGGTGGTCAAGCACCTGGAATGCTTCTGGGTGGGCTATAAAAAGGGCCAGCCACCACCACTTAGGTGCCAGAGTCGGGAGGAGGAGGAGGACTAAGCTTCAGGAGGAGTGGTGGTAGAGGAGAAAGGATTGTTGGTGTGTTATAGAAGTGCTTTATGGACTGTGTATTGCCTGTGGGTTACGGGGAAGATGTGTGCCCACGGGTGAAGAACAATAAAAGTCTTGTTGTTACATACGTGCCTCTGTGTCCATCTGTGTCGGGTCAGGCGCCTATACAGCGCTTCTGTTACAATAAACAGTATATTTGCAGACGAGGGAGCAAATTTCTTTCCCATGGCAATCCCAAGAATTTGAAAGAACATTTTGCCATTAAATTCAAAGTCATTAGCTATCAAGCTCAGATGTAAAAGCTGTAACAAATAATCATCTGGCCTCTTCTGATTAGGATATTTTTGAAAAAGATTATTAACTGCCTGTAAACATAATTAAATATGGATATTTGTGTATAGGGATTTTACATCCATAGAAAACATGAAAGCACCAGAAGGAAAAGTATGATTCTTAATAATTTGTAAAAAGTGAAATGTATCTACAGTTATGACCTTGTGAAAGAGGATTAAGAAAATGGTCGATATACTGTAGAGATGGGATCTGTGCAGCTAATGGATGGAGATCTTCTTTTGGTTCACACCACAAAGTGTCTGCCTTTCAGCCAGAGAATGGAGGTTTACAGTTCCAACTGGAAGTCCACCACGGCCCTTTGTAATGTATATCTTAAGTGCATGATGAAGTAGAGCATGTGTACATGGTTCACGCTGGATACTCACTGACTATAGCCAAGGAGTACATTTCGTGAGAGTTGTGCGAGTCACCCCAACATTCTCACTTTCACCAGCTTCTCGACCGCTTGCTTGGTACAGTCGAAGTTAAAAATACTGTATTCATGCGCTTAGTACAGTATTCACAGCAAAGCTTTTATGAATTATAAGAAAAGCAGTGTATTACTACTTACAAGGTATTATTACCTTGTTAAATCAGGGTGTAAAAAGTCGGGGATCTACTGTATTATGTTTTTCTAATCAGTAACCACAATTTTTTTTTCCTAGTAAGTAACTGCGAACTTTATCAGTAATTAATCTCCTCCTTAAAACTTGTTCTAAGAGATTAAATGGAAAGGTTAAGACAAACAGTAACAGTTTCCTTCACTTTGCTTTCTATGAACTTCACATTAATAATTGTCTGTCACTACTGTTCTTTTTTCACATTATTCTTAGCCACAGTCTGAGTCAATCATGTTATTTAGCATATAGTTTTTAAGATGTAACCAAATTTATATTTATTATATATAGTGCGATTCAAAAAATTTAATACGTGCAATTACTGCAGTAATGATGAATATTGAAGGCAAATGTTCAATTTACTGAAGCAGACAATTATCTATTATGCATCATTTTACTCTTTATCCTGGATTAGAGTGAGCCTTGCTTTAAAGGCATCAGTGCATTTATAAACCGTAACTAGGCAACCCTAATTTTCACTTTCACCTAAAACAGAATGTGTTTAAACAGGTAAAAGTTGGATGGCGGCACACTCAAGGTTAGAGACTGAACTTGTTATCTCTTTGTTTCATGCTTTGTTTTGTAACTACTGGACTTCACAGCAGCCTCATGTGGATTAGAAATTGAGCAGCTGGAGCTGACCTAAAACACAATGTACATTCAAAGAAAATAACAGCTGCTTGACTTGTTTGAGTGCCTACTGTGATAAAATTCAAAAAACTTTCTCAGTTCTGAAGTAGAATAAGGCACCTGGAGAATAGTTATAGAAAAAAAAAATCAAATACTCAGCACTTATTTCTGGCAAATGTTAAAGTATAATTCAGTAAAAAATAAAGCCTCTTGAAGCAAGAATTTTCTTATTAAATATTACTTTTCTCAAAATGTTCGTGCCAGAAATGAAATGAAGCACCACTACTTTCAATGTAAAACTAAAATAATAAAAGTAATGTAGCAAATCCAAAAATGGCTTTTGAGTAGAAGGGAACTATGTAAGAAAGGAAAGTATGATACTCATTTTTTCACAATTTTTTGTAATTTTCTCTTGCTGCCACAATACAAATATCAAATTATGATTTTACTGGGCTACATGGGTCACCAGGCACTAGCCAGAAAACACTAGGCTCCGGGCTGTGCAGGCCTGCTGAGCTCAATCTCCATGGCAGGAGGAGAAGCTCAGAGTTGAACTGTTGCTGCTCCACTGCATCTCCAGACTGAGAAAAGCCTGTTGAGGTGATTTGGGTACATAGTTAGGATTTGCCTGGATGTCTCTAAATTACTGAAAGATAGTCCGTTTATATAAATAAAAACAAATTAAGTTAAACACACATTAAAAAATGTACATAACACTCATTCCATTTCTTTGCTCAAGTTGAGAACAGTTCTCTGAAATCAAATCAAACTGCATAAGGTGTTGACGCAAATCAGTACTGTAACGCAAACAGACTTAACAAATGTTACTGTGTCATACAATGGATACAAGATGCGATATTGAGATGAGGTGAGGTTGGGAGCATTTGCTAATTTAAAGTGCGTTGCCGCACCCACCACATGACAAAACGAGGCGATATTAACCAAAAAAAAGTTATCAGTGACAACAGTCATTTGAAAGTTAGTGTGTAAAAAAAGAAATAATCAATCAAAGAGATATTGTCAACCACAATTATGAATACTTGAGGGCTCATTCATGTTAGTCATGAACTGTAAATTTTAGCTGTGGTCATCATAGTAAGGCCCTCACCACAACAACTTAACAAATATGGGTAAAGTATACAAACCTAAATATTGAAAAGGGGATGATTTGAGACAAAAACTGAACTCTTTCCATAAGTTCCTGTTTTACCAAAATGACTCCCAACACTCAAGTAGTAAAATTTTGGAGGATGTCACAGATGACCGAAAAACAACATTCATTAGAACTCTTTGGCTATGGATAAAGTCAGTGCTTTAATACTCTGCCTTGTCAAAAATACACCAAAAGGGCAACAATATAGATTTTTTTGCTGACTAAAAAAAGACCACTGGCTATTGAATGGGATCATTGCATTACTGATGAATATTTTATGTATAGATCAGTCAAAATTGGAACTTTTTGGACTATGTTTGCAATGTTATGTCTGATAAAAACACAACATTGATACCACAATATAAACCTTATACCGGTTGTCATGTATGATAGTGGGAATGCCATGTTTTGTGTTATTTTTATTTTGATCTCCTGGGATTCATTTTTGCACAGTTTTAATTTAGTTTTTCTAATTGTCAAGTCAGGTCAGGTAAAGTTTGCTATGTGTACGTGGTACAATAAAATTCTTATTTGCATGTCTCCTCAGAAATGTTGACACAAATACAATAAATAAATAAATCTCTTAATCTACTGGGGCGAGTGCCAAATTGTCAGCTATTGTCACTCTGAGAAATTTGAAGCTGCTCACTCTTTTAACAGCATTCCCTCCAGCATTGATGTCAGTTTGGAACTCTAAGACAACTACTTAACTGACATTAAGCGTGAGATTATTGACCTGGCAATAGGAAAGATGGTAGACTTCTCTGTAAACTGTTGAGTATTTTTGTTATTTTGAGGATATAATTGTGATTACATCATTTTGATTTCATTTTAAAAAGTGTTTCTATTGCAGAGCAGCCACTTCATGGTAGTTTTGTATAGCCGCATACATTTCTGCCCATCTGATAGCTAATATCAAGGTATACAGTGCATCCGGAAAGTATTCACAGCGCATCACTTTTTCCACATTTTGTTATGTTACAACCTTATTCCAAAATGGATTAAATTCATTTTTTTTCCTCAGAATTCTACACACAACACCCCATAATGACAACGTGAAAAAAGTTTACTTGAGGTTTTTGCAAATTTATTAAAAATAAAAAAACTGACAAATCACATGTACATAAGTATTCACAGCCTTTGCTCAATACTTTGTCGCTGCACCTTTGGCAGCAATTACAGCCTCAAGTCTTTTTGAATATGATGCCACAAGCTTGGCACACCTATCCTTGGCCAGTTTCGCCCATTCCTCTTTGCAGCACCTCTCAAGCTCCATCAGGTTGGATGGGAAGCGTCGGTGCACAGCCATTTTAAGATCTCTCCAGAGATGTTCAATCGGATTCAAGTCTGGGCTCTGGCTGGGTCACTCAAGGACATTCACAGAGTTGTCCTGAAGCCACTCCTTTGATATCTTGGCTGTGTGCTTAGGGTCGTTGTCCTGCTGAAAGATGAACCATCGCCCCAGTCTGAGGTCAAGAACGCTCTGGAGCAGGTTTTCATCCAGGATGTCTCTGTACATTGCTGCAGTCATCTTTCCCTTTATCCCGACTAGTCTCCCAGTCCCTACCGCTGAAAAACATCCCCACAGCATGATGCTGCCACCACCATGCTTCACATTAGGGATGGTATTGGCCTGGCGATGAGCGGTGCCTGGTTTCCTCCAAACGTGACGCCTGGCATTCACACCAAACAGTTCCATCTTTGTCTCATCAGACCAGTGAATTTTCTTTCTCATGGTCTGAGAGTCCTTCAGGTGCCTTTTGGCAAACTCCAAGCAGGCTGCCATGTGCCTTTTACTAAGGAGTGGCTTCCATCTGGTCACTCTACCATACAGGCCTGATTGGTGGATTGCTGCAGAGATGGTTGTCCTTCTGGAAGGTTCTCCTCTCTCCACAGAGGACCTCTGGAGCTCTGACAGAGTGACCATCGGGTTCTTGGTCACCTCCCTGACTAAGGCCCTTCTCCCCCGATCACTCAGTTTAGATGGCCAGCCAGCTCTAGGAAGAGTCCTGGTGGTTTCGAACTTCTTCCACTTACGGATGATGGAGGCCACTGTGCTCATTGGGACCTTCAAAGCAGCAGAAATTTTTCTGTAACTTTCCCCAGATTTGCGCCTCGAGACAATCCTGTCTCGCAGGTCTACAGACAATTCCTTTGACTTCATGCTTGGTTTGTGCTCTGACATGAACTGTCAACTGTGGGACCTTATATAGACAGGTGTGTGCCTTTCCAAATCATGTCCAATCAACTGTATTTACTACAGGTGGACTCCAATTAAGCTACAGAAACATCTCAAGGATGATCAGGGGAAACAGGATGCACCTGAGCTCAATTTTGAGCTTCATGGCAAAGGCTGTGAATACTTATATACCTGTGCTTTCTCAATTTTTGTATTTTTAATAATTTTGCAAAAACCTCAAGTAACCTTTTTTCACGTTGTCATTATGGGGTGTTGTGTGTAGAATTCTGACGAAAAAAATGAATTTAATTCATTTTGGAATAAGGCTGTAACATAACAAAATGTGGAAAAAGTGATGCGCTGTGAATACTTTCTGGATGCACTGTAGGAGCTTTAGGGGGCGGCACGGTGGCGCAGTGGGTAGCGCTGCTGCCACACAGTTAGGAGACAAGGGTTCTCCCCGTGTCTGCATGGGTTTCCTCCAGGTGCTCTGGTTTCCTCCCACACTCCAAAGACATGCAGGTTAGGTGCATTGGCAATTCTAAATTGTCCCTAGTGTATGTGTGGGTGTGTGTGTGTGTGCCCTGCGGTGGGCTAGCGCCCTGCCCGGGGTTTGTTTCCTGCCTTGCGCCCTGGGATTGACTCCAGCAGACCCTGTAGTTAGGATATTGCAGTTTGGATAATGGATGGGTTGAACTTTAGGGTAGTTCAAGACAAAATATCGTTTTAGTAAAGGAAATATATTTGATAATTTTGAATAGCATCACTTCAGCCATGCTGAAAACTCACTATGGAACTTTGGTTTAGATACTAGGGTATTCAGAATTTCAGGTATTCTTACCTTGGCCTGTCCTTAAACTATACCTATGATATGACTTAAATTATTGTTTCAACTCATTTTTTTTATCTTAAAACCTCCCTGTGAACATGCAGACACTTACTAAAGAATTCTAATTAATCTGCTACCTTTACAACATGCATTCAATTTTATATTATATCACTAATTAATGTGTCCTTCCATAGAAAGCATGATATACAATTTAAAAATAAAACAGAAAGATTTGGAATAACCAAAGTAAAATTCAGAATGAAACCTCATATCAATAGTATAGCAGGAACTGAAATGAGCAGCTAGAAAATCCTAAAATATTACAGCTAAAGTTTGTTGTAAAAAAGAATTCACACAACAAAAATGGTGTGATTCAGTCAACCATTTACAGCTATTGTAGATACATACACCACATTGTTTCTGATGCTGAGCTTCATAATTCCCTAAGCTGGTATATTTCGCTGCATTTTGAACTTGGCTGTCATATGAAATTATTTTTAAGGTTGATACCTTCACTGAAAGGTATACATGTGAAATCTACAATGTCACTGTTTGTTCTGAAATTGTCTTTTCTTCCAAGGTTACATCCTACGCTGTGGAGTAGCATCTTTTGATTCTAGGCAAAAATCTTCCCAGAGCACATATTTGAAACAATTCATTCATTTATTTCTCAAACAAACTAGTTGTCATGGGGGCCTATCACCACAACACTGAATAACGAGAAAGGATTAAACTGAAGAGGAGGATACCATTGCATAAGCAGGATATAAAAAACACATTCATTCATAGAGCCGATCTAGTGTTGGCACTCTATCTAGCTCGATTTTGGAATGAGGGAGAAGAAAACATGACTACTAAGGTGAAAACCCAGGCAGACCAGAAAAAACATGTCAGCTTCACTTGGGAAGCAGCTAGTCATTTATTTAAACACAAGGAGCTAAAACAAAGCAACATTCCACCATTGTGTCATGGCTTTGCTTTAATGTAGTTAATAATAGTCTCCTTTACTATTATTAATACTGTTATTAATTTATTAATTCCCCTTGGGATTAATAAAGTATCTATCTATCTATCTATCTATCTATCTATCTATCTATCTATCTATCTATCTATCTATCTATCAACATCTAACATTTCACATGAATATTTAACTAATATACCAAGATTTCAGAAATAACACATAGTGCATCAGCAATATGAAAAACGTATATTCTTCAAATACTGCAACTGTGTTTAATCTCTGACATAAATGTGATTTCAAAAAGCATGCTCATTTAGTAATGCTTTTAGGAAATGAAAAGATTCTGTTTAATTTTCTAATGTATGGGCTTAAAGATCTTGGCAGTCTACAAAAATAGCTACCACAATTGCCACAACTGCCAGTCCGTTGGAGTGTGAACACACAGACCGCACACACAAACACACACTGGATTGAATTATGAGAAACACAGTGACAATTCTGCTTCAGATATGCTTCTACTAACATCCACCTCCCATCATCATTACTTTCTGTGTAGGGATTTCTGGACCTTTTCATACATTCAAAGTGAATCACATTCATAATAGCAGCAGACAATCTAATGTAGCTTAATGATTACAATAATTTTTTATTTAGTTTATATGAGGATGTAGTTTTTCCCTGTTTTCTGTCCATTTAAGTCATGGAGAATGTGTAGTGGCATGTCGTTAATTGATAGAGACTGAGATGTTAATTGCTGGCACTTCACCATTAACTGGCAATCAGATGACCAGCTGAGCAAACTGAGGCAAAACACAAAGCTAAAGCAAGAACAGGAAATCTACTACAGTTCTATTAACTGTGGTCTTCATCTGCTGCTAGCATGGTACTATGTCATGTACACTGCAACGGACCCAAAACGTCTGGAAAGATGTTGTGCCATCTTGATTAATGCAAATTTAGAAATCTAGTTGAACAAATGCTGTCTAATAGTAGAGCCGTAGAGGTATCTTAGTTCATTCATGTCGGCAACTCAGATAGAGACCTTTGTGGAATACAAAAGGAGGGTGAAAAGTCCAGCTGGCTCTCTGTTTCAGATGATCCTGCATCTGCTTCTTTTCCTGTCACTTGTTTTAAATAGTGAAAGCTTTTTTGAAAGTTTAACAAGTCTGACAAAGAATTTTTTTTGTCTAACACCACTCATGCATTTTATAAATCTACCAATTAAATGTATGGCTACAGTATACCTAATCTAAACCTGTGACAAGAGAAAATAGATCAATCTATTACAAGCTTTACACAAAAACAGAAAAATATTAACTTATCCATGGTGAATTAAAGATACTCTGGCTGATCGTATTATAAAACGTTTGTGAAAGAAGAGGTGGATAGACACAAAAATTCCAATTAAAATTAAAACCACACTCAGAAATCTCTCCAGTCCAGAATCAAACCTAGGGCTGTAGCTTTTTGAGGCTATAACAAAAGAGATTAAAATTGTTAGGTTCTTCTCACAAATTTGGACAATTAATTTTGACCCATGTTAATCAAAAGCACAAGTGTATTAAAATACAATAGAAGTAGAATATTGACCAGAGCAAATGAAGAATTTCAGTTCAATATGCAAAAGAGAAGAATTCTGAATGTAATTAAATTTTTTTCTGCATTGCTGTATTTGATAATGTTTTGTTGTTTACAATTGAAATGTTTTGTTATGCTTTTATTTATGTTTTGTTTGCCATGTTTATAATTTTACTGTTATTTCAGAGGATGTTTTTTCATCACTGTTTTGTGCATTTAATTTTTGTGAGCACTGGTGTTATTTTTTTGCTAGGCAAGTGATGTACATGACATTATCATTGTATCATTATTGATAATAGACTAATAAAGGGAACACTTGTGATCAACCAATAGATTGTGATTTCAACTTAGCTTTGTATTTTAATTTGGAGTTTAGAGTAGCCTTGCAAACTTTATTGATCAAATTCTACTTTTAGTGCTCTGACTTCACTGACAAGTTGACTATTCTTCTAAAAACCCTAAGAAAAAAATTAGTTAAGTTCTACCACTAACTTTAAAACCCGTCAGGGATGACTTGCATGAAAAGTTCTTGTTGGTCATGTCAAATCTGACCTGGCTTTCTTATTCATGATAGCCATTGTTTCAAAGAGTGTGAGAGCTCATGGCATTCTTCTTCTTCATCTTTCGGCTACTCCCGTTAGGGGTTGCCACAGCACATCATCTTGTTCCATAAGTATGAGAGCTGATGGCCTCTGTTTTATTTATGGATAAAGGTCTTCAGTAAGAGCATTTTTTAAACTCTGTTTAGACGAAAAGGCTAACAGATAACAATATTCTCAGTTTTTGTTTTCCCCAATAAACTTTACAGAACTAATAGTAATACCACAAGTGAAAAAAATAAGTTTTCTGTTGCTTTTTTCCAGACAAATGAAGTCAGGGCAGATCTGCTATGAAACTAATGAAGCTTAAGGATCAGGGCCCCTAATCCTGGAGGGAGCCCAGCAGCGAATTTAATTTCTGTATCCCCAAATCTCAAAAACTATAAATCATTGGAAATTTTTATTCACACCAGTTGATTTTCATACTGGTAATATGTTGTGTAACAAACCCATTCAAGATGATAACAGTGGTTACCCAGACCTTGTTGCTAGGTGCAAAGGGGCTCCCATAGCAGTTCAAGATTCAGGGCCCCAAAAATGCATGTCTGACACTGAATGAAGTTAATAAATTTTGCCTTTAAACTCACAAATGATAGAAACCAAACAGGAAACGCAACTAAGGAATTGTTTAAAAGAAAGTAAAATCAGTTTTAAGGAGTGACTCGGTCTAAGATTAGACCTCAATCATACAGGCAATATATAAACTCACTTAAAAAGTGCTAACATAATTTCTTTACATTAAAAACTTGATATTGTAAAAGGGATATGTTACCTTTTGATATACAGTGTTTATATTGTATGCATTTATAAATAAGCAATTTAGTTCAATGTATCTTGTTTAGCTGCCTTCGCTGAGTACAGACATTGAGTGCTTGCACAAGTTACCAGGTATAATGCAATCACAGAAATAATTAAACCATACAACATTTACACACATGAACATGAAAATAAAGTTAAACAACTCTCACAATGCCTGGCATTCTGTAATATTGCAATTATGCACTGAGTAGGCTAATAAAAAGATTAAATCCCCTTTTTCTCCTTTCCCTTTCAATAAATAACTAAAGAATAAGATGAACAGTTTTGATCTGTTTGGTTTTTTATTTGAAAAGTTGGACATTAATGATACTGTACCTCCATCTGCACAATGATGTCAAATGCAAAGATGCATCAAACATACATTACTGGAAATTGCATCCACTACTAAGAAACAATATAGTTTTGTCCATGAAAGGCATTCAGATATGGCAACAGCAATATTTACAACATGGTGCTGCAATGAGTTTCTAAAATTAACAATTAGGATTAAGACAAGGATTAGGATTATACTCGCGTTTAAGTTCTCCCACAGATAAATCGGAGCTTGATTTTACTGTATAATTTCCTTATAATGTCGGTCGTATAAGTCGAATGTGAAAAACTCACACTATTGGTCCAAGAGATTATGATATGCTAACGCCCACCTGAGAGAGTAACCATGGAGCACACTGCCTTTTTTTTTCTACGTAGTGTGCCTACGTGACCACACGGTAATACCGTGTAATAAGTGACGTTTAAACTGTTTTGTGTTTGTTGTGTCTCACACCCTCATTCACCTTTATAGTAAGAGCATCCCTTATCTATGATGGAGCGTTCGATTAGAAGGAAATATGAAACTGGTTTTAAATTAAAAGTTGTTGAAATAGCAAAAGAAATTGGTAACTGCGTTGCTGCAACAAAATTTGATGTGTCTGAGAAACTGGTGCGAGATTGGAGGAGGCAAGAAGATGTAAAAAAAAATTTAAGTGTCATATTTTTGAACGGGCATATAAATCGGGGTCTGATTTTATGATCGATTTTTCGATTTTTACGGTATACAAAAACAAATTTAGTTACTCAAAAACTTTGGTTCATAATATGCTCTTCTTACTGCAAATAAAATTTGCACATGGGAAAAATGCTTGATGTGAATTGAAATCAAAAAAAAGGAAAAGATGAAATAACCAACTTTCAGTTTTTAAATTGTTATTATATGTGAATATTAAGCTTTTAGCCAGAACAAAGTAGAAAAATTAAATGGGCAACATGGGTTGGTTGGCATCCAGGCCTGGAAAGATAATTCCATTCCTGTTCGGGAGGCCCTTTTAATGGAAGTATGTGGGTGGACTGGCAACTAGGTTGGTTTGTGGTATCTTTCCTGGTTGGGAGGTCGCTATGACGGTTGGACATGGGGAGACTGCTTCCCGTGGTCATGTGCTTCCCCAGTACAGTGGTTGGCGACATCATTCTGGCATGCATCCCATCTGGACACCCACAGGGCTGCATGGGAGATTTTGTTTTGGTGGGCAGCCCTGTTGGAGCTTTTGGGTGCCACTGGGGGGAGCTGCTGAAGGGGGACACTTACAGTATATCACAGGGAGTCCTTGACCAAGAAGGGCTTTTGGATGCAAGGTGATAGCTCCATAAGCACACCGGGGTCCGATATAAAGGAAGCTGCTCTGTTTCACTCGGGGGACAGAGTCATGGGAGTAATCGGATGAAGCTCATGTGATGGAGTGGAGAAGGGGAAAATCTTATTTGTGGAACTGTGGAATACATTAAGGTGTTTGTGGTACTAAATCTCTTTATTGGAATCTGAAACTGTATCTGTACATTTGTGTCTGGTGTTTGAGGTGCTGCAACGCCCCCTAATGGTTCACAGAAGATATGTATGAATTTTTAGCGGTTGACTGATGGGTATCTCATTTGCTGACAGATGACACTTGTTAATCAAAAGCTAAGGGGAATCACTTAAGAATGTGACATTTCAGGGAAAAACACTGTAGATGAAACTTGATGGGAAAACAAACACACATAACACATGAGAAGTATAATTGTACACAAACATAAATATGACTGATAAAGCCTGGGATAAGGGTAAGAAACTGCAAACCTTAGAAAAGTGGATAATCTATGTCACTTCACAGAATAGTTTAACCCAAGGAGTTAATTTTCTACCCAATGTAGCCCTTTTTTCCTTTCATATCGACCACTAATTATCCAATCAAAATTAAAAAGAAGCCCTTGTCTAGTGTCACCCTAAAAAGCAGGAAAGGCTTTCAGTTTTTTTTTTTTAAACTTATGAACCTTACTAGGAACTAAAAATAAAAATATACCTCTATTAAAATATCAGCTGCATAAATTATCACCAAAGAGAATTGTGCATTTTTTTCTAAAGCTTATTACTTTTTTAAGAAAGTTGAAGGCTTTTGGAAATTACAAGTGTATTTATTTGTCAGGTGTTCAGAATGAGATTCTCACAACTATTAAAAGCTTTTCATCATGACAGACACAAATTTATATAACCACATTATGCTTTTAATGTATGAAGGGAAGAAGTGACCATAAATTTCATATAAAAATCATCATAAATGCAATGTAATGCCAGTGAATACATGAAAGCAAATTTTAGTGAGCTTAGGAAGTTAACTGAAGGAAGCACATAAAACTAAATGAATAAATTCAGAGAGCACTGAAGACAGTAATTGAAGCTTTGAGGTGAAACTGTAACATCTATCCTGCATTAAAACAAATAATGGAACTGTAAGTTTATGATATGGCAGTTTTATATGAAGTTAAAAAATGTCCTCAGTATTTTATAAAATTGGCATATTTTGATGTACTGTAAACTTACTTAATGATTACTCAACAATGGAAGCTTTCTGTTTCTGATTTAATGTTTTCCGATATGGAATTAAGAAAAAGTTGGTCCAAAATTTAAAATTTTACATTTGGTTTTCTACTTTAAGAAATGTCTCTTGGTGGGAGAATTCTGTGCTTTTCATTCTGCATATTTTGTTTTTTATTATTTTGTATGTGTGGTTTGGTGGGTTCATAATGTAATGGTTTATAATGGTCCATAGCTGTATGCTGTAAACAGAATGATGAATCTCCATGCAGCAACTTAAAAGCCAAGTCACTAGGCAAGGTTAACCCATTAGAAGTTGTGTAGGTTATTAACAATAAAGTACAATATTTTGAATTTATTGGAAATGCTACTGTGAACTGTAAATGTGAATTTCCATTAGCATTTCTGTAGACTCCTGGAAATGACTTCTAATGTGTATCCTGACACCGACCTCAACAGCTGTACCATGATAATACCTGTCATCTTTATCTGACTGTAATATATAGGCATCATTGCTGTTTTATTACTTTTTAATCAGCAATTTTTTCTAAAGCTTATTATAAATATATAAATATTATAAACTGCGGTGGGTTGGCACCCTGCCCGGGACTGGTTCCTGCCTTGTGCCCTGTGTTGGCTGGGATTGGCTCCAGCAGACACCCGTGACCCTGTGTTTGGATTCAGCGGGTTGGAAAATGGATGGATGGATGAAATATTATAAATATGTTATTTTCTTTAAAAAAGGACAAAAATACTTTCATCTTCTCTTCCATTGCTTAAAAATACTTTAACTAGATTAAAGATCTGCCTTTTCTTATATATTTATAATGTATAATATCGATCATTATTCACTTTTATAATCTGTTCAAGCTTTGGACTGTTTATAATTAATGATTTTATGGAAAAGATATGCAAAATATTATCTTTTAGCATTTTTATTCAGTTTTAACATAAAACATTAAAATATTGTATGCTTTTGACTAACCATTCTCTCCTAATAAATCTGTACATAATATTGTGAAAATATGATCTAATATACATTTATCTGCTTCCTACACAATCCTGTTTTCAGTTCCAAAAATAACAAAATGCTATTTCAACACTCTAGAAAATGTGGACAAGTACAATTAACTCAAAATATCTTATGGCAGCTCATATGGCTTGTGCTAAAATGCCATTCTGTAGGAGATTAGATTGCTTGATTTGCTGTGTGCTGCTGATAAGTTATGTGCCGGGGAATTATGGGTGAGACTGAGCCAAGAAAATTGAAACCGTCCCATCATCAGGAAACACAGTGAGCAGATGCTTTGAGGATGTGATGACACTGATTATAAGAATGATGCCTTTAAATGGATAAAGTGACATTTTCAATATATAAATAGACAAATCTGGATATAATAAAGTAATAATATGTGATTTTGTGGGATATGACTAAGGGAGTCACCTCAGATTAAGCAACCGTATGACTAAACCTTATCTTGCCTTATTTTTAAATTGATTGCAGCATTTCATAGGAATATGGTGGATTCAGAAAGCATTCAGTCCCCTTCACTTTCTGCACACCTTTTATTATTATAGATTTAATTTCAATATGGATTAATTTGCCATTCTGCCCATCGATCTACATTCAATAACCCATAATGACAAAGTAAAAGAAGTTTTTCAGAAAGGTTTATTTATTAAAAATAAAAATCTTAAATTTCTCATTCTAATAAGTATTCAGATCCTTTGCTTTGGCACCCCATGTTATGGTCAGGTTCTTCCTGTTTGCCTTAATTATCCTTGAGATGTGTCTAGAACCATGATTGCAAGGGACAACCCCTATAAAAAGGTGACATTGCGATAAATGTACCGGTTTAACCTGCAAATGTTACACCATGGCAAAAGTGAGCATAGTGGCAAGACACAATGTGGATATCCTGAATTATCAAGGCCTTTTCCAAAAAGAAATCTTGTAGCAGACAGGTGTTTACAAATGTGTTGCCCAAGCTCTTCTGCAGAAGCACAAACAAACGTCAAAGTTGAGGACTGGTAATGAAGTGGTCATCCATGGAAACTGAGTGCAGCAAACAAGAAATATATCATGCTTATTTCTCATTAAAACCAGAAGATACCCAGCTCCACTCTCAGTGCAGAGAAACCATTGTGAAAATGGTATACTTGTATACAGTCCAGAAAAGTCTCTCAGAACAGGTTGTCATGGAAGAGTTGAGACCAAGAATGTATTATTCGGAGGTGGAAATTAATCCAAACAACTTACCTAATCATGAAAACACAAGGATCTGAGGGCAGAAGATTAGAGGACATATGCTATGGACTGTTGTGTCCACATTTGTTACTCTAACAGAAGTCAATTTGTCTACCAAAGGGCCTGGAGAATGGTGCATGGATGAATGTCCCTTGTAGTTCCTTGTCCGTTTGAGACAATTTGATCAAAAATTATTCCTCCCTCACTACTGAGAAATAAAGACAGATTCTTATCCATCATACAATAGACGGTACAGCTCTGCTACAGGGCTCTGATCTCAACTTCATCCAGCTATTCTGGAATTACCTGTAGGGACAACAGCAAGGAAGACACCCAAAGTCTGCAGTGGAACTGTGGCAAGTTCTCCAAGAACTGTGTGAGTACCATCAGAAATTACATGCAAGTACACCTAACAAAATTGCTACTGCTCTTAAGGCAAAGGGGAGTCATACCAAATATTAATTTCATTTATGCTATTTTGTTTACTGCACCCTCCAGAATGTTTGCTGATTGATAAAGACTATTTATAGTAAAGTTTTTCAACTTTACAGCATTTCTTTCTAAGTGTCCAGGAGTTTTGCATGGGTCAGTAGATACTCATGGCTGTGATTCTGAATGCTAAATTCTACCACCTGTGGTTTTGGGGACTGAAATCTCAGAGTTAAAGGGTAATGGCCTTACTCCCAGGTTACATGCTGAGAGCCATAAAAGTGAATATTTGGCTGATGCCTTACTCCAATACAATTAACAAGTTCAGAATGCGGTGCAGTATTTATTTTTTTTAAGGCAAGTTACATAAATATTTAGGGTCACACAATGAGCTGGAAGCAAAAATTTAAGCATCAATCAAGGATGAATGCCTTTCTTACTATACCATGCCAACAATTCAGCCCTGGGGGCATCTAGCTGTGAAACTGTCATGGTAGAGGATGGTGTCCCAGTTAAAGATTAATCCCTGGCTGTGTTAGTCATAAAACAAATCGCAGGGGCTCGAAGGAAACAACATAGGCAGTTACTATAGGAACACTAATTACAGTTATTGTGAAAGGTGCATCAGTTGGGGAATGACAGATTACACAAGAACAAATGGGAGGTCATAAAGAACTTGTAGAACTTTCTTAGCCTAGTTGCGTTGATGTTGCTTCTTGGCTGCCATTTCAGACTGTGACAGGAAGATATGGCCTGTTAAGAAAAATTAAAGTTGCAGAAACACTTGCTGCCACCTATAATAGTTATTGTACTTTTAATTTCAATTGAGAACTTAGTAATGCAATCAGGGCTGGGTTTAAGGTGGTACGACTGATGCCCTTCACTCTACGTCACCATGCTGATGAATGCCAGCCTGAATTTTTTTATGTATTAAATATCCTCTGAAGAGACCCTGCATGGACCCATGCTTCCTTGTCTGAGCTGCCATGGATTTAATTGAAGGGTAGGCTTATTGATGGGCACAGAGAGAGAGGAAGAGGGAGTCCCAGTCATAAGTCTGTGCGCATGTGTTTGATTCCTGAAAGCTGCACCCAGCATTAACTGAAACAGCATTGTTTGGCACTACACTGACAGCCTATTTATTTGCCTGCTTCCACCATTTGAAGAGGAGAGCTTGGATAAACCACAGCCCTTTCACAAAATTTGTTACCTTTCACATTTCTGCTATACACATTAGCTTTCTTATTCTCATTTGTGACAGTGTGATTTCCAACCAAGTAGTTGTTATGAAAATGTAAGTTAGGTATTTTTCTATTCATAAGTTGTGTCTCTTTTGTTTGTGTTTCCTTTTAATTTGCTCAGATATAGGCAAACTTGACTTAATTACGGAACTTGTGCAAAATCTTTGATACTTAACTAAACCTTTTAATTTATCTTTCAAGTATGACATTTGACACATCACATTTTCCCTATGACTGGTGCTCATTTTACAATTACAAGCATTATGAATAGGAAGTTAATACAGTGGAACCTCAGGTCACGACCGTAATTCGTTCCAAAACTCTGGTCGTGACCCGATTTGGTCGTGACCCGAAGTAATTTCCCCCATAGGATTGTATGTAAATACAATTAATCCGTTCCAGACCGTACGAACTGTATGTAAATATATTTTTTTAAAGATTTTTAAGCACAAATATAGTTAATTACACCATAGAATGCACAGCATAATAGTAAATTAAATGTAAAAACATTGAATAAGACAGAGAAAACTAACATTACAAGAGTTCACGCTATAGCGCTATGAACCGCTCCCTAAAAACAATTTTTTTAATGAGTTTTAAGCACGGGGACAAAAATGAACATTTGAAAAATCCTTAATTTAATAAACCACCAAGAAAAGTAACATTGCAACAATTGCACTCTACAAACCGATCGCTTTAAACAGAAATGAAGTGGAGGTTAAAATCCAATAGAAAAAAGTCTTCATTAAATACAACGAGGTTAAAACAATGCTCGAATCAGTCTCTTTAAAAATAAACCCGCTGCCTTCTCGGCCTTATGCGGCCAGCCCTCTCGCTCTCTCTCGCGCGCTCTCTCTCGCACGCTCTCTCTCTTTCGCTTGCTCGCTCGCTTGCTCTCTCTCTCGCGCTCTCTCTCACTCGCTCTCTCGCGCTCTCTCCCTTGCTCGCTCGCTGCACAGGGAATGCACAGGGAGAGACTGAACATGCATGGAAATCATCAGCGCGCACAAACTGAAAGGGAAACTGGCTTGTCCGTGTACCGAGTGTGTGGTCGTGAACAGATGCAAAAGTTTGGTGAACTTGTTGGTCGTAACCCGATTTGTACGTGTTCAGAGACGTTCGTGAGCCGAGGTTCCACTGTACCTTTCAATCAAATCTATGTACTTTTGTTACATCTCCAAAAAAGCTGCATCCTGATCAATGCATTTTTGTCGATAATCTCAAAGTTTCTATATCAGCCTTGCTTAATTACCTGAACTATACCATTCCCTATTTCATATTCTGCTGCTATGTTTATGATTGTCATGCATTGATTTTCTGCAATCAGCTCATTCTTCTACCAACAAGGTGGGATGTGGTAAGCCATTAGTGTGAGTGTTACTGGACCAGGAGATGCTCATTTGTTCAAACTGTAGCAAGGATTATTATCATAAAGAGTAACGGTTACCAAAACCAAAGGTCTAACCTAAGAATGAAGTTAAAAGAGGGATAGTCAGAAGTCAACATTCAAAAGGTGTAGTGTCAACAAAACGAGATGTAAACTTTATAAGAAGTCAAAATGAGAATTTTATGAGGTCAAAAATCAAAAAAACATTCACTGCTACAAGCACACACACTAAAGTGAAATGTTTGAATCTATAATCTTAGATGTTGCACCAGTTACAGTGTAGGGTTATAAAACACAGAATCAGTGTATTAACCACAAATTGTCAAAGCTTACAAAAAGAAAAAAAAATCAATAATTGTGATGTGGCAAACTAAGAAAAATCTATTAATAAAATTCAGCTTACTTGCAGTTAAATTATTAATGCAAAAAAAAAACATTTATTCATATTCTCAGATGTTTAAATGCTCCAAAAAACACAAAAGGCAACAGAAAAAAAAATGTAAAGCAAACAAAAATAGCACACTTTCTCTATTTGAAAGACACATTGATCATTTCTTCATTGCTCTCTGTAGATACATCGTGTGATCTTTAACATAATGTAGCCATTATCTATACTTAGTCTAGCATACCCTGACTAGAGCTGCCGATTAGCTGTGCATACTGCTTTTTTGTTTCTTAGTCATTTGTACAGAAATATAAGTATCACAGTATTTTTAAACCATTACTAACCCTTCTCTAGTCTGTTCCTTTTCTTTGTGTCTGGATGTGGCACTTGGTGCCACTGCACTAATGCCAGGCTGCACTCTTGCATGTGGAAAAGTCTTCTCGGATAAAGAGATGTTGGAATCATTGGATAGAAAGATTCTCTTATCAGATTGGATGGCCAGCACATAATCCACCATAGCAAAAAACAGAAGTGGGTAGGCGGCCAGTTGGCCAAAGTCTCCAGGACTGTGACTTTATTTTTAACAATTTTAATCTCTATTGTTGTCAACTGGCCATAGTTCATCGATTAATTAATGGACTAATATTGTTGATTCCTGTTTTTTAATCAATTTCTACCTTGAACTCTGTGTGTTTTAAGAAAATACGCATTTACTGTATATGTGTACCAATTTGTTCTTCAAAAAGAAATTAGATCACCACAAGGTGTTAAAACAACATTTGTCCTTGTTGGTCACTTTCTTATGTTATACTACAAACATACACCTTGCAGAGAAAATGTTTCATTCAGCTGTGAGATGATAGTTGCAATGAATGAAACTACTATTTGTACTTTAGGATGCTTCAAATTTGTCAGGCACTTCTTGACAATTCCAATATGCTCATTATATTGCTCACTACTGTAAATTAGACTGTGATGCACCCTTTGTCAAAAATATTTCTCCATATCTGCTTTTACCATCATTCCAATAATAATGTATTACTCATAGTGTTTCCTATAAAATTTATATTATACTTATACCTCACTCTCAGGATTCAGTTAGGCTTGTAATGGTTTTTGTAATAATCTTATTGTTTAAAATTTGTTTAATGTTTAAAATAAAAAGAATAGGCACCAAATGTTGTAAACTCTGTTTGCAAAATCTGAGCCTTTGAAATGTCTAAATGATAAAAAAAATAACCATCTTACAAATATTGCTATAGGAAATAACTAACCATTTATTATCTGTGGCATGGTTAACAGCATTAAAAATTTAGTATTCATGATTTGCGCATCCCGGCTGACTGCTGGGCATTTTGCAATGAGAATGCAATGTCACACTTTGTTAGTATTTTATCCTTGGTGTCAGGGCAAATTATGCAAAATGCACAGCTGAAAATTTTTAAAGCACCATGTAACTTTAAGATAAACTTGGAAATGTGTTCTTTGCAGTTTAATAAACTGGCAGAATGTATATTTTGGACTAAGCTAACTTGCACTTTAATAATTCCTTGAGGTATGCTGCAGCTTAAAACCAGTTTCGTTCCATACTAAGATACACAAAAGGTCATTTATTCTAATTTACAAAAGTATGGTCAGACGCACATAGAATAAAATGTTCTTTTTTTATAAATAAAACAAACTGTTAAAAAGGAAGAATATTAATTAAATGTCAATTTCATAAACATAATATACTGTACAGTATGCATTTAATTTTATATACTAGAATCAATTCTCATATGCTAATATTTATGAGATATTTCCTTGGGTAGCACAGTGCCTTACAGAGGCCAAGGTTCAATACATCCTCTAACATTCTGTGTGGTTTGTCTTCACAGATTTTTCTTTTCTTTTGATGATTCAAAGTTGAAGTTGTGTCTTTTAAAGTAAGTAAAAAATTTAATCGATCTTTTCTTTTTTAGAACCTGTAATATTATTTTGTGCTTGCAAATAGCTGTAAGCAATTCCAATAGCATCTGGCACAACCAATTAATGCAGTGCAGCATATAATTGTAATATGAAAAACAGTATCCAGAAAAAAATCATGTGGTCACAGGGAAAATGTGGAAACTCCAAAGATGACACCTACCTGACTAGGATTTAAATTCTAGTCTTTGAGACTGTGAAGACACTGTACTAATCATAGTACCACAGATCTGCTACAGCTTTGATAGGTTTTGTATGACTTGTGGGTTTCACATTTATTTGTTTAGTGCACACTTCATATTAACTAGTTCAGTATGGCATACACCATTATACATATAATTTAAATATAGTGCAAAACAATGCTTAACAAAAATGTTAAACCTCATGCAGCTGACACAATGTGAAGTGCTATTTATGGCAAAAATGTTTGAATAAAATTCCCCAATGAAGAAGAATATCAATATGCCTATCAAAAAGACTTTCCTGAGTATGCAGAACATCTTTCCTATCCTTTCCTGAATATGCAGAACATCTGTTCCAAGAAGCCCATTGGATTAGATCTTCAAAGAATGCTATTACCAAGTGGCCAGCTGTCACACAAAATGCAGTTAGTTATACGCAAAGCTTTAATTCTAAACCTCTGGCAGAAGGAAGTGGATTCCATGGTGGGTGATTTTTGAGAGATTTCAGGAATCTGTTATAACACCCTCTGTTTATAACTGTGAGACAACCCATCATTCCAGCCAGAGAAAACAAATACAAAAAGGGCCATGTAAGAGCATCACCAAGGTGCCACTGGTCAGGGGTATACTCTGTTAAAAAAAAAAAAAAGGAATAAGCCTTTAGTTATAAAAGAGTCATGCTGCCCACAGATGGGGTTCTGTAGATACCAGTATGGAAACACAGGACCTGCTAGTTTGGCACTGCACGTTCTGAGCATACTTCATTCCCTGGAATGGCATTTTGTAGAAGTACAAGGTTGAAGCAAGAAATGCTTCCCCAGGATGCTACCCAGGTACTTTGCAGAAAGTCTTGACATTCTTCTTGAAAGACAGTGAGATCAGGAATGAAACACCAGAGGTAGTAACTACTCCTGGCCTACTAAAAGGGATGTAACATGTTCTATAATAGAGCAGGCAATTGGAGAACTATCTTACAGAACTTGCCCTTTAAGCCTGAAAACATAAAGCTAAAAAACATCAGGAGCTGCTGTAGGGGTGTCTAGCCTGGTATTTCTGCAGCAAATGGAAGACCATTATTGACCCCAGCATTGACTCTGAGGTTTGGATTGAAATGAAGCTTAGACAAGCTTTAAAACTGATTCACAGCCAGAGTGAAGTGTAGAATCAGAAGGAGAGAAATCCAAGTCTAGAGAAAGACAGAGAAAGCTTGTGATATGGAAAGTAATACATTACTAATTGGTATGGCACAATTTTTTGAGCAAGTAGATGACCAACCCATCAGATAGACAAGAGATCAACAGCCATTCAGGCAGGGTTACTATGGGTTTCTTGTTTTCATTTTATTTTGATCTTTATGCTATTCCCTGTATTTACCCCACTCTGGGGTTGTTTTTTTTTAATAGTGGTGTCTTTTTTTAGGTGTTGTCTTCTTGTTTAATATTGTAGTGAAAGGCTGCCATACAAGCCCCCTCCTATCACACATTCTAAAAGCTCACTTCATATCACTTCATAGCAAATCATAAGTCAGGAGGTGCTGAAGTATTTTTGCATAAAATGTGTGAAAATTATCATGGCAGTCTGAATATTTCAGAATACTTCTCTGAGCAATGATATGCCACTTGAAGAAAAAGTATCAGAAGATGAATGACCTGATAAACATGAGATGCTAGATAATGCACTCAGACTGTTATAATAAGCATGCTGCACATTACTAACACAAAATATACCTCCACTTCTTATTTATATCAGTGAGAGGGAAAGTAAACAGTACACACTTGTGTCATTACCTCCTGTGAGCAGATCATACAA